>NC_056741.1:1004411767-1004684267 GCF_019279795.1 Protopterus annectens | reverse complement strand
CAGGACCATGCAGGACCATGTGCCCATGGCCTGCCACATATTGGTGTGGCTAGCTCACACCCCTCTGTAGTGCTGGAGGTGCTGCCACTATGCGAACGTGTGTGTATGGCCACGTGGACTACCAGCGGATGGTATTGCTAGCCTTTGGCCATGTGTCTGATGCCCAACCCCAACCACATGTTCCAGCACAGACAAAGTGTGCATCTGAGCCCACTTTTCATCCACTACATCAGTGAAACATTCCATAGTGTCACCAATGCAGTGGAGAGAGTCATGGATATCAGACTGTGCTGCATCGGTAACCCTAAGCATCCATCTGGTGTTGCATTCATCTCATGCATGTGCCACCATGAAAGCCTGAAACATGCAGTGAGTAACTCAAGATGTGACACCTACAACAGGAAGTGGATGGGCAGCAGTCCTCCTTCAAGCACCTCTGTCAATCTGCCTGTATGTGACCCTGCCAGATGTCTGGATATGGCCAGTGTCTACACTCACTGATGCCATAGTTCTCACACTGTCCTGTACTATGTCTCCAACCTCTGACTGTCCAATATCTATGGCTTCTGGTGACTGGGTATTTGGGCATACTGTCTGTGTGTGGGGATAATGGGGGCAGGAGAGGGATGTCAACCGCTGAGACAGATTCCACCACCAATAACCTCACCTGTGCCTCACTATGGCCACCATCATTATCAGAGTCCGATGAGACACTGACATCAGGTTTTGAGGGGACAGACTCCAACCCCCTGTTCACCTGTGAGAAGCAAGACAAAAGCAGCACATTACCACCTGCACTATTATGTATGGTAATCCACACAGACACATACAGCTGAGGATCCACAACTGCAACGCATGTCCCACATCTTTTCATCTCTGATCACATGCACAACATACACCCCCTCAACACCATACACAGACAACTCAGGCCCTGTATAACATGCATGTCAGCTATATCCGGGTAATGTTGCCAGTTCAATACACCTGTGAGGTATGCAATAAGACAGTCTATGTGACAGAAATACACATTGAACCCAGTACACCTATCTTGACAATGCTATGCTTGTTGTAATACCACTGCCTCGGGTGTGTAGCTTCCCTCTATTGTGTCTGAATGGGTATCTTGGAATAATTGCCTCATGTATAACAGGCTGCATAATTGCTCATAACTATAAGTGCAATCATATTAATGTTTGTACAAATACACACCTGTCATTCCCTAGGCTATGCACTGTAGTTAACTGCTTTGAAATGGAACATACAATTATTCTACTCTAGCTATGCAGAACATGTGTGTAAAAGGCAAAATGGCAGCCCTTAACATTCCATAGCGTATATGTGATCAGGCAAAACGACAGTATTACACTTAGCAGGTACAGGACCATGAAGTCTGGCCACACCTAATGTACCTGTGAAAAGGTGAGGGAGAGGTATTGTCAGCAACACCAAATGTTGCAGTGTTACACTGTAATATGTGCAGATATCCACATGTACAGTAGATAATGTGATACTGGCTAAATTGCTGCCATTCTGAGTATGTGTGCACAACTGTGATGAAAACCAACCCCCCCACCAATGCAGATAGACCTGACAACCAGGTACTAGTCTGTAGAGCCTGCCACAGTGATTGCAAATGTATTATACTGGTGAACAGAGTCGGCTTACCTGGAAGCTTCTCTGATGTGGACACTGTGGCACCCACCTCCAGGATGTATGGTATGATGGTTGGCTGGGAGCTGTGGGATGATCCTACGTTCACCAGGAATTTGTCTGTGGCTGAGAGTGGTTGTTGTGTTGCAGGGCCTCCACCTGTGGCAGCACGATCCTTGGCAACAGCAGTTGCCGTTTGACATGCAGCATTCACCATGTCTGTGGCCCAGTGTCGAACCTACTCATAGGCCCAGTCCTGTTGGCCAATATCATTAACAGCCCTCACAAGGTCGGCCCACAGTGCTGCCCACTGTTCTTGATTGTGGCGACCCCTTGACAGCAAAATGTGATAGTTGAGTCTGAGGGCATCCATTATTGCACCATTTTCTACAGATGAAAATGGAGGATGTCTCTGTAGATACATAGTACCCGCAAGACAACAACAGGGGAACACATTACAGGACCAAATACATGGATGCCCATGATGTACAGACCCTGCACATTCAAAATGGGTGGCACTACCCACTGCTCCCTCACACATCATACCCTGCAGTCTATCAACAAACGAAATGTGTGGCTATCAGCAAGATAGTAACAATACTGGTTATGTCCCTGTGTGCCATGACAGAGTCTGATGTATGTCTCTACACCCGTCACTGCAGTCTACTATGATGTCTCTGCTATGGGCAAAGTCCCACTACATGTCATACAGCCACTGTCAGACAAATAGTTGTGTGCTATTAGAACAACTATATGGGGACAATCCAGAAACACCAGTGTGCCACAATGACAGACAACAATGCAAACCTGCTGTAGTATATCTTCCCTGTAGCATCATACTTCTCCATTACACAGATGTTTCTGGAATGTGAACGTGTGCCTCATAGATGTGGTCATTTTGGCACAAACGTGGCTATCTGAAGAATGGTTGGCCAATCATTGATGGCTGTTGTCAGAATATAGAGAATCTGACTGTCACATGCCAGACCCCTCAGAAAACACTTATGCTACAGTAATATCTGTTAATCTATTCATACTCTTACTTTGTATGGCCAATATGTATACTCTGTCACTGTGTTTGGTCCTGTGTCTCCCCACTAATTATGGCTATGACCAGAATTCCTGCTGTAAGGGGTTGACAGGTATGTTTGCCATAACTCTCATGCAATGAGGTACGAATGTCAACAAAACCCTGACCTAGCCAGAGTACATCAGGAACTGTCAGGGATACCTTTGCAATGTCAGAACTATTTCTATGAGACATTGACAGACTGAGAGGAGGTGAATTACAGTACATTGTTTCATATTATAGCTGTGTACACCATTACTTACTGTCAATATGTCATAATCCACTAGTTTTCCTACAGCAGCCGATCATTGTAGGAGGGAGTAACAGGGGCAGAGCTGTGATCTGATTCAAAGCAGGGACAGTTAAGAGGCCTGCCTGTAGCTGTTGGACAGCAGAGTATCACCAACATGTCAATACCATAGATGTACTACAGGCCTAGAGTGGCAATCCCTATTCCCCATACCTCCATCCTCCCATCTGCATCCCATTATATGGGGACATGTATTGCATACCTGGTAGAATGAAGAACTCCTATTTTGACCAAAACTTCTGCAAACAGCTTGCAAAACTGCTGTCTGTCTGAGTAAAGCAACATACAGACCTATTCCCCATAAGCAGTTGATTGTCTTTTGTCGGTAATGCTCACTGTGCACCAGTCAGTGGTTCAGACTTGCTAACTGCATCCAAAACAGCTGGTTGCACTTTCATTAGCCAATGACAAGGCACCACAGTGCAATATTTAAGGGCTTCATGTAAGCCTTGGTCTCTTTCTTAGACTTTAGATGGACATTAGTGAGTGTAGGAGACTACAGCATCACAGAGTGTAGGTAAAATACTGTCCACTGTTGAGATTTATGAGGTATGGCCACAGTTTTGCATGATATGCTTGGCATTGTCACATGACATTGTGATTATCTGGCAGTTCAGTGGTAAACATTGTGGCTTGTGGTCATTAAGGAGAGAGATACATGTGAGTGTCAGATGTCATACCCTGAATATGCATGCTGATGCAGTCACTGCTATTCTGTCAGCTCAATATCTTTGTAGGGGCAAACTGTGAAACATGTCCCTGTCGCTGGACCTTTGCCCCCCCACCCTTTATGTATAGTTTTGTCTAGATCCCTTGTTCTAGGGGGTTGTGAGGTATGGAAGGTCTGTAGCTGTTAGCTTAACATACAGCTGCGTATGTTCCAGGCTGCAGCTGCTGCTGTAGCCTAGGATACATGGGGGGAGTGAGAACACTTCAGAGGACAGCGAGCTGTACATGTAACTGAGGCAGCAGGGTCAGCTCTGTTGTTACAGCAGATCCAGGGTAAGGGTACCCTTTACAGTCCAATCGAGGCATGTGCTTAAGGTACCTCTGTTATGTAACAGTGCCAATCACAGAGTAGTCGGCACTTAGGCTATGTGACTATGTGCAGTATGTCCCTACCTACAGGCCTTTAACTTGCAAACATGGGTAGCAGTTAATTCAGTAGCAGCAACCTGTGTGGGTTAAAATTGCATTACTCAGTCATTACTTGCTGTGTTCACAACAGTGTAATTGTAGTGTAACACACTGGATTCTAACCCAGGACTCTAGGTGGCAAAATGTACTATATGCAAGGCATTTAACAGACTGAGCTATTGCTGCAGCAGCTGTGCTTATAAGATATATGTGCATACATATAGTCTGTGACACACATTGTCTGCATCCATCATTATGTGCATGGCTGCCTGTCAAAGGCAGTTGTTCTGCAGCAGGCTCCCAGTTGTATGCATGTACTTTGCCATTGCTGCCTTAGCAGGTGTGTTTAAAGATGTTGCTGATAAAAGGGTACATTTACCTGCCATCCCAGGTCTCACAAACATCTATTATTATTTATTTGGCTGTGCATTGGTGTACTTTTTGCATCAAAGACCCAGAGACACTCCAATTTTTCCCAGTAGATGTACTTGCAGTCTGTCAGTGGCAATCAGTATATTTTGCTGGAAACACCTTTGCTTAATTAAGAGCTGGGTGGCTTAGTGGGTTAATGCACTGTTCTGTAGTTGACAGGGGGGCCGGGTTTGAGACTTCACTGGGGTGGTAACTTTGTAGATGTGCCTAACGCTGTGAGAACCACAGAAGATCATTAAGCACATTTAAGTGGGTTTGTGCAGTGTGCCACTTAGCTCCATGGTAAAAATTTAAAAAGAAAAAGGGTGTGATAGGACAGTGGTGAAATGGGGGCAAGCAGGGAGACAAACATACTGAAAAGCAAGTAGGGATGTGCAGGACGGGCTTAGGAAAGGACCATAACTTTCCATTTCTTGTACAGCAACACCTGTGCATTTGTACATATTTTGTACATGAATTTGGACCCTCAAACCATAGAGGGAGAAGTGAGGACAACATAAATGTGCTGTCAAGCCAATTGGATCAAATTAATTGCATCCAGTGGACACGTGCAAAATGCAGAACTATGTATGCATGTAGGGGCATTATTTTGTTTTGTGGGACAGGTGGCCATTTTTTTTTTTTTTTTTTTTTTTAAGGAGAGAGTGAAATGTTGGGGAAGGGATGTAGGTATGTGTGGGAAGGTAAGTTGGGTAGGAGAGGTTGCATTTATAGATAGACAAGACAGCATACAGGGGTGGTGTGTGATACATGAGGGGGGTAAATACCTTGGACGGGGAAGGTGTTGCGGCATCAGAGATACATGTGCCCCCCCAGATGGCAGCAGCATGACTGAGCTCCACACCCATGGGAAGTCAACACTGCTTCTTCACTGCCCCAAAGGTGGCTGTGCTGGAGGCTGGGAGTCAGGGCCACCACACCCACCAGGTTGTCAAGTCTGCCCTTAATCTGGCGCAGGCATTGTTCATAACTCCTTTGCACAATCTTGCACACCATGGCCAGAAGTTGATCTTGGGTGACTACCGCCTCTCCGCCACCACTCCTGGGGGGGACAGGCCCCATCCTCTGAAGCAGTTCCACCTGAGGGTGGTGCAGGACCAGCAGAGAGGGCACCACTGGCGTGGGTCCCAGATGCACAGGTACCCAGTGCCATGGCCAGCTGAGGTAGTGTAGATGGATCAGCAGGAACCAACCTACCCTGTCATGCTGTAGTGATAGAGGTATAGCAATGTGTATAGGTTAGTTATGAACAAAACATTTTGTTAGTTATAACAGCATGCCAGAACATTGGAAATAACGCACTAACATATCAATGCATTGTGTATAGAACACAGCATAACAGTCAGTATGTTAACAGAATGCCAGTAACAGTTATGGCATAAGGCCAACAACATAGGCAATTCAACAAGATATGCAACCATTGTAATACATAACAATAATAAAACACATGCCCAAAAATAAAGTTTAGAGAACAACATATGCTAACAGTAAACCATAATTAATGAATAACAATAATAAATTTAAATGAAGATAAGGGGTGGGGAGAGAGAGAAATACGGTCCATTAATACCAGTATAGGCTATATAGTTTACAACAGTACTGCTATATACTCTACAGGTCTGTCCTTCCTTTATGTTTAACAGTGCCCTATAGCTGCTGTAGCACGTACATCCCTCTCAAGGTATCTGCATGGGACAGTATGGGCCAAGCAGTAACACCTGCAGGTACACAACTACAGAGAACACTTACACATCAGATGGACCTATATAACTCCCAAGGTGTACTGTGGACTGATGTAGTGTGACTGTGCTATTGACTTAATCATATCAATGATATGTCTGTGACAGAGGGATTATGCAACATTGATTACATTCCGTGACAGCGTGACACTTGAGAGACATGTATGTGTACAGTACAGAGAGCAAACAACTATCACGCTTTCCTTGGCAGGCATGGGGATAGAACTTCAGCAAACTTTCACAGACACTCCAGACATACAGCCATACCAAGATTACACATTTTATTTATTTTATTTTGTTTTATTATTATTGTACTTTTGGCCTTTTTTTAGGAAGTCTTATCACATTCCTGGTCAATGCTGTTAATATTCTGTTACATCTGAACGCACAAATTATTTACATATAATAAGGGCTACTTCACCCATTTACCTGTATTTCCTGTGGAGAGACCATCTGTCATGAATACATAATTGATTCATTAATATTTATCAATACATGGCACTAGATTCAAACCCTGGTCTGTGTGTGCCAAAATGTACTTCAGACAGAGCATTTAACAAACTGAGCTACTGAGCTACTGCTGAATACAAGCTAACTGATATTTGCCTAGAGCTCACCTGGTAACAAACTATGACCTGGTAATAGTACTATAATTTTATACTAGAGTCCAGTGACAGTTGAACACACATGCATGAGATACATGCATGACAGAGATATTAGGTAAACTATACAGTACTACATAGAATGCAGGTGTACATAGTATACTGTTGTGGGTGGAAATATCTGCGAAGTCTACACACCATATCAGATTATTGGGTTGGCTAACTCACCCATATACAATTACAGATAGTATATTTGCTGTCTGCAGCTATTACACTGTCATACTTGCCTGCAGCACCATTCCTCGGAGCATGAATGCATATAGCTGAAATGCAATGGTTAACACAAGACGATCCTGATATACACAGTATACCTTGGGTGTTAATGCTATTGCTTCAGAAGTTATTGCAGAACAGGAGTCATGATGTATTTCTGGTAATACAGCTCTGAATCTACAGTTATTGCATAACACTATTAATTATACCTTAAGGCAGGTAGTGGTATTTTATGTTGGTTTTTATTTCAGAACAGTTGTCATAAACATTTTCATGCAAAACAGCCCTAATTACACAGATATTGCACAACTTTATTAGGGGGACTTTCTTGCAGGTACTGGTATAGTTTTGAGTCTTTATTGCACAACAGTTGTAATGCAGGTGTTGCAATACAGCTGTAATTCCACAATTATTGCAGTAGAAAATTTATTTCATTTACATTATCAGGGTTAATGCTTTAGTCTTCCCTGTTTATTGCACTATCGTTTGCAGTTGTCACTTATTTCAGTACATTCATTGCAATACACAAACCTTTACTGTGTGCACCTATTGGCAGTTAATGCATTACTCTTTCTAGCTTATTTGACTATAGATTGCAAATTAATCTGTACTGACCACACTTAATGGTGCAACCAGACCAAGCGCCCAGCAAGTGCCTCTAGGTTGCGAGCTCTCTCCTCTGCAGTTGTAGGGAGAGAAGCACACCATTTATGCACACCTGTCCATCACACATTCAGATTAGGTACTGGTAAATCAATGCTAACAGTACTTACAAACTTGTGGGGCATTCCCAGCCTGAGCTTCCTGGACCCAGGGGTCCAAAAGATCCCTCTTCTGATGCTTCTAGTTGTCATAGTGGTGACAGACCTGCTCACCTGTGTGGTGCATACCAATAGCACTGGTGAGATTGCATGCCAGCTGGTCCCAGGCCTCCACTTTGCACTCTGAACCCTGCAAGTGCCCCTGCAGCAGCCAGACTTCATAGTCTTTGACCAGGAGTTCCAACCATGACCCTGGTCTCCAGAATGTCCCACTGCTGCACCTGGAAGTGTGCACCCTCTCCATTGCCTGCCATAGTTCCTGCACAGTTCAAACTCCAACTGGTTATACTGTATTTCCACCTGTTGTGATTAATATAGCCTGTTTTCCTCCCTTTACAAGCCATTGGGCAATTTTGAAAAATGCGGTGCATTGCTTGGCACCACGCAAACCAGTGCAGCTGAGCTGACCAGTGCTTAAACTGGCAATGCATAGCAGTGCTTAGGAGTATGCAAACCATCTAAGCAGAGCAAAGCAATGCCAAGCACTGCCAAGCAGTGCCTAAACAGAGATTCTTTAAGCAGTGCTTAGCTGGTCTGAGCAGCACTTAGCAGAGTTTAGCTGAGTGCAGCCCCTCAGGATTGAAAAATAATCATAATAATTTGGCTTTGGAAAATAAATGCTTAATTCCCTTCCATATATTCAAAGCCTGCACTTAAGACAATAACTTTAACCACTTGGCTACGTGTATATTTGGAATGTTGCTATACTTTTACATATACCTCTGAACTAACTTTAAGCACTTCTAAGCACTGCACTGCACCACACAAACTCACTAAGCTATGCTTAAACTTGACCTTTGAATCACAAATTGAATACATCGAGTTTCTATTTTTAGATGTCTAGTATATGTCAATTGCTGTGCTCTGCAGCATTGCGCAAACTTAAAAAAAAAACATTTAAATTATATACCTTGATATAATACACTTGGGCAGTGCAGGGGGTGTGTTACTCATCTGCAGACACAGTTAGTCACACACTCCCAACATTGATTCAATAATCATGTTCCACGGCTCTCCCTCAGCAACATGCCATCATTAATATGCATGGCATGCTACCAATAGGGGACTGCATACATAGACACAGTAACTTCTGTGTAGGTTCTACACTATGCCTACACAGATTTTATTAAGTCTGGGAGGATATTTATTGCACAAAAAATTCACAACTGTTTCTAATTGCACTGGATGCTGTTTTGGTATCAGTGGATGTTGCACAGAAATACAATTCTATTCTGTTAGATTAATTGCACATTGTATTTAAGACCTTTTAAGGTTATTGCATGCAAATAAGCTTCTCACTCATCATATTACCTACTGCTCCTGATGTCAAGCGAGATGTAACTTGATGCTGGGGTTCAATAGCCTGAAGGCCAGGGGACAGAAGATTCTGCTAAATCTGGCTGTTTTGCAATGTATGCTGTGATAATGCCTCACAGATGTTATGTGCAGGAACAGCCCATATGCAGGGTGAGTGTAGTCCATGTCAATTTTCCTGGCACTGTTGAGACAACAAGACTGGCACAAGTCTTGAAGAGATGGTAGAGTGGTCCTGGAAATCTTTTCTGCTGTTTCCACCACTCTTTGAAGGGATTTTCAGTCAGTGGTAGAGCCATTGCCATACCAAGCTGTAAAACTGTTTATCAGGATGCTCTCAATTGTGCCCCTGTAGAAGGTCATGAGAACAGAAGCTGGTAGATTTGCTCTTCTCAACCTTTGCAGAAAGTGTAGGCATTGCTATGCTGTCTTGACAATGGCATTTCTATTCACATAGCAAGACAAGTCTTCCGAGATGTGCACCCCCAGGAAACGTGGTGCTTTCTATCCTCTCCACATTTTCCCCATTGATTGAGAGTGAGGCATGTTTCTTATGGTTTCTACTGAAATCCACAATTACTTCCTTGGTCTTATTCACACTGAGTGCTAGATTGTTGTTACCATAACAAGTTGTCAGTTGTCTCACCTCTTCTCTATAGGCTGTTTCCTCCTTATTGCTGATGAGACCCACAACTGTGATATCATCTACAAACTTGATTATATAATTAGAGCTCTACTTGACAGTACAGTTGTACATTAGCAGAGTGAATAGCAGAGGCCATAGAACACAGCCTTGAGGTACACTGGTGCTCAAGGTGATACTGTTTGAGGTGTTCTTTCCTGTACATACTGTTTGCGGTCTTTCAGTAAAGAAGTCCAGAATCCAGTTGCACATTGGAGTGCTGACACCTAGTTGAGTTAGCTTCTGTATCAGTTGCTGAGGTATGACTGTGCTGAATGCTGAACTGAAATCAATGAATAACATGTGCACATAGCTGTTGTTGTTTTCCAAGTGGTCCAACAATAGATGGAGTGCCAGTGAAATAGCATCTACAGTGGATCAATTTGGTTTGCAAGCAAATTGGAGTGGTTCCAAGTATGATGGAAGCCTGTGTAGATCAGAGTGTGTGTTGTACCTTTAAGAGTCTTTCCAGTCTATGGAGTAAAACCACGTATGTGTGCAGCAGTCAGTCAGTTAGTGTGCTTAGGTTTTATATTCCAATCATCCATCCTGATGTGTTTGTGTATTACAAACAACTTAAACAAACACCCAAGCCTCATCATTTTATTTGAATACACAATATGAGTGACATGGTGTCAGAATGGGATCCAAAGTCAAAACCATGAGGCATGTAGATACAATTGGAGGAATATACCAGAGTGAATAATCCAATGTTCAAATGACTCACAAGCAGGTCAGAAACAAATTCCAGGTTCTAAAACTTGCTTAAATGATTTTTTACTCAACAAATATAAAATGAAGCATTCAAAATGAATTTCTAATTAAAAGAAATGTTCAAAACTGTGTCATAGTGATAAAAATATTTGCAATGCTTACAAAAATGCTTCAAATAACTTCTGACTCAAATAAAATGTATAAAAAAGGAAAACAACCACATATTTTGCTATGTGTTTCTTTTTTGTATCAACTAAAGCTATTCAAAATATCCAATGTGTGCAAAGTGCTGGTAAGTGTATGTAGTATTACAGTACAGTTATTTCACAGAATAGAGTTATTTTGAAGAGATTGTTGTGCAAGTTAAAATTTTTCAAGTACCTGGTGTATATTTGAACATAATTGCAAGGGGCAGGTTTATACTACTGTTTGTTGGCATGGCAGAAGGATTTTGTAAACTTGGTCCACTTGTGTTTGATAATATTGTTGAAAATTGGAGTCTTTCAGCAAGAATATGATATTTTCATACAGGCTGCTTTTTCTGATAAAGACAGACATACATCAGCATTTATTCTGCTTATTCTAGCTTGTTCAGAAGCCATTGAAAGGGAACATTAATTTGTTTATGCACCTGCTGTGTTTGCAGGGGAGGGGGAAGAGTGCCATATTGTGGTACTGACTGAAACGCAGGATGACCCTGAGTGCTTAAACTTAATTTAGAGAAAAGTGCAACCCCAAGATGAATATTACAATGGAAAGGCACATATTTTACACAAGGGATCAAAAGTTTGGTGAATCCATTGCAGCATATATAACTAACTTGAGAAATAAGGCAAAAATGTGCAGATTTGGTGATTTAAGAGATGAGTTGATAAAAGACAAGCTTGTGTGTGTGTGTGATGTTAATAAAGATGCAGTGAAAACAATTTTGCTTCTAGACAGTGATTTAACTTTGAGCAAAGCCATATAGATTTGTCAAATACATGAGCTAATAGAAAAGCATACAGATATGCTTATGAATGAGAAAAGCATGCTTACAGTGCCTTCCAGTGAAAAAATATAAACCGAGTGGCAGTGCAACACCTGGGGCCCCTCTAGCAAAATCTGTGGTTGCTTCAGCAAAACCTAAAACAGCTTCACAGAAACCCAGGGCACACTCAGTAAAGCAGAGGGGTGATCCAGCAAAACCAGTAACAAGCCTCATAGTCAACTGTTGTAGTTGTGGAGATAGCCATGAGCCAATGTGAGAAGTGCATAGCTTTTGGTCAGCAATGCCACACATGTAAAAAGAGGAATCATTTCAAAAGGGTCTGTTAATCTAAAGGGGTACATTCTTTATTAAAAGAGAACATTCAAAGAAGTAAGTTGATCAATTATGAAGCTGCAACTCTACTTTTTATGCTGATGGTGTGTCTGTACTAGATGAAAAAGTCAATACAGTAGATTGTTGGAAAATAGTGAAGTATTTTGTACTGTTCTAATTAATGGAAGACTGTAGAGCTCAAAGCTGATACTGGTTCTAAGTGTAAAGTTATGTCAGCAGAAATGTTTGCTAAAGTAAAAGCTGGTGAAAAACTTGATTTGGCAAAGTGTGCGAAGCTTGTTGCTTATGGTGGTGAAGAAATCCAAACCAAAGGCTCAGTAGTGCTTTCATGTTATTCTACTAGGAACAGCTATAATTTGCAGTTTTACATAGTCAAGAGACACGTGCAGTCATTATTAGGCCTCAAGGACAGTTTGAAAATGGGACTGCTTTCATTTAATAAAAAGTCCACCATATAAGCATGTGTAACAATGAAAATTTCACACAAACTATTTTTATCTGACTATGCTAATATTTTAAAGACAAACTAGGCAAACTCCCAGTTGTGTACTCCATGAAGTTAGACCAGGAGGTAAGCCCAGTCATTAGACCAGCACAGAAAATTCCAGTAGCCTTGTATGACAGAGTCAAAGCTGAACTAGACAAAATGGTACGCCTAGGATTAATTTGTCTAGTAGAAAAAACAACTGAATGGGTATCTTTCATGGTGGTAGCTCATAAGAAAAGCTCAGATGATATTAGAATATGTATTGATCCAAGAGATTTGAACAAAGCACTAAAACAACCTCATCATCCAATGTGTACAGTCAAAGAAGTTGTTGCCCTTATGTCATATGCCACTGTTTTTTTTCTGTCTTGGATGCAAAAAGTTCATTTTGGTAAATTTTGCTTGATCGAAAGTCTTCATTGCTTACCATTTTCAGTACACCATTTGGAAGGTACAGATTTTTGAGAATGCCATTTTGAATAAATACTGCCAATGAAGTCTTTCAACATCAATGTGCAATGGAGCAATTTTTTCTGGCTATTCATGTGCTATTATAGTAGATGATATATTTGTAGGAGGCAATGGTGAAGTCAAAAATGACAGAAACCTCAGGAATGTTCTGGAACATACTTGTGAAGTGAATCTTAAACTGAATCCACAGAAATGTGAATTCAGGCTACAAGAAGTTACTTATGTGGGTCATTTGTTTGCCAGTTTAGGTTTATGACCAGAACCCTCAAAGCAAACTACAATTCTTGAGATGCCGGGTCCAGACAATGTTACAGCCTTACAAAGTTTTCATGGCATGGTCAACTATTTGGGTAAGTTCATTCTGATTAGAGTGAACTTTAAGAGAGCTAACACACAAAGACGTAACCTGGTGCTGGGTAGCACAACACCAAAGAACATTTGATGTCCTGAAAGAGAAAGTTTCCAGTCCAACTACTTTAAGATTTTATGATGTTCACAAACTAGTAATTCTTTCTTGTGATGCTTCAAAGTTTGATCTTGGTGCAGTTATTCTTCAAGAGAGTAGATCAGTAGCCTATGCATCCAGAACTCTTTCCCAAACTGAGATGCAGTATGCTCACATAGAAAAAGAGATTTTGGCAATTGTGTTTGCATGTTCAAAGTTTCATGATTATATTTATGGCTGACCTATTCAAATTGAAAGTGACCACTGGCCTTTGGTCACTATTTTGAAAAAGCCCATGCACACAGCTCCTGTGAGATTGCAACTCATGATGTTTAAGTACAATTTTCACTTGGTTTACACAAAAGGCAAACTTCTTTATCTCGCTGATACTTTATACCGATCACCAGAAAAACTACTGAACAGCAGGAGAATGAAAAACCTGATTTTGAAGTTATGGAAGTGAAAACTTTTTCCTTCCACACATCTTAATGAGCCTAGAACTCACAAAGCTTCAGATCCAGTTCTCCAGAAGCTCAACCACTTTATCAGTCAAGAATGGCCATCAAAGTAATCTTGTTTACCAGTAGACATGCAGCAGTATTTTCCTTACTGAGATGAGATTTTGATGGAAGATGGTATCATCATGAAAGATCCAAAAGTGATTGTTCCAAAATCCTTGCAACAAGCATATATTAAAACCTTTCACCATGGCCACTGAGGAACTGATTCTACCAAAAGAAGGGTAGAGGACTAGTATTTTGGCCTTCCATGTCAAAAGGTATTGAAAAGGAAATCTCAGATTGTTCTGTTTATAATAGTAGTAAACCGCATCAACAAAATGAACCACTTCAGCTAAACCAGATACCTGAACTACCTTGGTTGACAGTAGCTGCGGATATTTTTGAGTGAAATGTTTAGCATTACTTGGTGGTAGTAGACTCTTATTATTAAATTGGTTTGAGATTGACTTTCTTCCTAACCTAACTTTCTTTCTACACTGTGGGATTCAATGCTTTCCAGACTGGGTCCTGGTAGTTGCTTGAGCTATTTTTATATGTATCTCATGCACTGCAGTGTTATGTTGTAAAGAGTTTTAAACCCCTGTCCTTAAACAAACTGAATCTGATCTCAAGAGACACCTGTAGTCAGCAAGATCCTTCAACTTCCCTGTTTATGCAATAAAAAAGAAAATAATTGGAAAATTAATTAACGTAGGTTAAACCTAGATATTATTTCACTAATTTCACAGACTTTTGTAAGGTTACTCACACATCACCAATCTGAATTTTTCTCTCTCACCTCCTTTTCTTTTCAGCTACCTCATTTCTGATCTTTTCCGCTGTCTCTATTTTCTGTTCTTATGTCTTTCCACACTCCTTGACTGTCTCTTTTCTTAACAGCTGGACTACTAGACTGCTGTAATATCCAATTTGTAGTGCTTATACTCATATTTCTGGGCTTTAATGATTGTTCTTTTCTTTATCTTGCACTGTGCTGAGTTGGGGCTCCACCTGCTCATATTTTAGTTCTGTCTATTATGATCAGGTCCATTTAACTTGGGTTACTATCACTTGGTGACTTGCACATTTGCATAACATTACTTTTACTTTTTTTCTTCTTTCCCATAATGCCTTTCATCATTTAAACTGTCGGCATCATGCACCATCCTTCTACACTGTAGAATTCAGTACTTTCCAGTCTGGGTCCTGTTAGTTGCTACAGCCTTTTTTATATGTATCTCATGCATTGCAGTGGTTATGTTGTAAAGAGTAAGTTGCACTAGCTCTGCATTTTGTGCTCATATTAGTTATTCAGTAGGAGTTGATATTCCACAATGTTTTATTGTGGTTACAGCTTGTTTTTGTTTTTCTAACTATCTTGTATCAGTGCTTCTTATATTTTGTACTTTTAGTCTTTTTGCCCACTTTTTGGTTGTCTGTTTTATAATTTATTCTATAGTACTGCAACCTTTTTGTCACAGTTATATTAGAAAAACTGATTTGCCGATGTATGTACAGACTTATAGTAGTGTCATTTTGATCAGCACTGTAGTTTGCAGTTATTGTTTCCACTGTTTTGTTGTTTATTAATTGCATTGTGCTTTACTTTCTGTTATTTATCTTTGCCGCTTACAACTTACCTTTTGTCTTTGCTCTATCTGTATCACATTCTCCGCCTATTTCTTCTTTATTGATAGCTCATATATCTTATCCCATCATTAACTTTTCTGTTACACATTTCCATACTTATTCACTAACCTTCTCCCATATAAACTTTTCTATTTACTTAGTGTAACTGTCTCATTATCTGTTCTCACCTACTCATCTCCTCTTTTTACCTCTATTTTTGTCTTTTTTTTCCTTTCTAGGTTTTAAAACTTTGCCCTTAAATAAACTGAATGTGATCTCAAGAGACACCTGTAGTCAGCAAGATGCTCCAACTTCTCTGTTTATGCAATAAAAAAGAAAATAAATGGAAAGTTCAGCACAGCAGTTGTATTCATGTAATTAATGTAGGTTAGACCTAGGTATTATTTCACTAATTTCACTGTTTTTTGTAAGGTTACTTGGACATCACTGACCTGATTTTTTTCTCTCTCACCTCCTGTTCTTTTCAGCTACCTCATTTCTGATCTTTTCCCCGTCTCTATTTTCTGTTTTTATGTCTTTACACACAAATTGACTGTGGGCCGGATTCACAAAGGCTTGCATGGAGTCTAAGAGTAGAGTAAGACTCCTTGCAGCCAACATGTCCACCGAGCGATCCAGGAACAGCCGGTAGGGGAGTGCAAGAGAGCTCCTAAAACGACTCTTACACGGACAGGGCTAGGATATGCAAATTACCTCAATTGCTGGTGAAAGCTATGCAAATGAGGTAAATTTGCGATCCAGGAAGCCCGAACCTGTTCAAGTAAGAGTAGTGTTATTTGTAGAAATGTACTCCGTTGACAACTGAGTACCATTCTGCAAATAGCAAAACGGAGCCATGACAGCTCCAAAAAAAGGATGCATCCAGTTGAGGAAGCATGCCAATGGCCAAAAATACGGCCATTGGCAATGTTCACTGATGCAAAATAAAAATAAAATAATTTTTTTTATCCCGATCTCCAAAGTTTAAGCGTAGCATAGCACCGCGCAAATGTGCTACACTCTAAAAACCAGAAAACCAATAATTAAAACCCACAAATATGGATTTTATTGTAATTCTTAATTTACAATGCAAGGGAATAGCAGGCTGAAGACAACATGGCTACAGGGTAGAGGTTGCTAAGGGGGGAAGCTCAGTCTAAGAGATGTAACCAAGCATTAGTAGGCAATCCTATGCAAATGAGGGTAAGGATAGTGAATCCCAAGTTTACATAGCAACTGAGTACAGTCAGTGGAGTGTAGGAGTAGGATAAGGGGAGTATCAGAGTTGAAGATAGGTGACATCATGAGGGGGGTATGTATGAAAGAAGTGAAGCTCATTGGAGCAGAGTGGCATGTGTTTGCTGTCAGTTACTCATCACTGGAAGAGGTGTGTCAACAGGTACCCTAGCTAAAGGCAAGAAACTGAAGGTGTATGCCGTGGATAACACTAAAGTTTCTTGTTGAAGTGCTTGCAACGTGTTTGCGTGCGGGTGCACGCCTGTATATCCAAGTAAGACTGTGTGTGCGTGTGTGCGCCTGTGTGCATGCATTTAAGCCAGAGTAAGCATGTCTAAGGTTGTTGAAATGTGTGTAAGTGCGTATGTGCCTGTGTGCGCGTTTTAGCAAGAATAAGCAAGTTTTAGTCTGTGTAAGCATGTATGCATGCGTGTGAGCTGGTGTGAGCGTGTTTGCGCTTGTGTGCATGGGGCTGCCCCCCTGAGGAAACAGAAAGGGAAAAGGAAGCACAACAAATAATAGGAAGTTAACCAGGGAGTACTAGCAGAGCTAGCAGGTGAAAACAATCAGAATCAGGCAATTACACAGGCAGTACACTAGCCCAGCCCAGCCCAGCACTTAAAACTCTGCAATCAACTTTCCACCATGTTTTCCTCAGAGACACTGCAACACTGCAGTAAAGTAAGAGAAGTGAAAACTTAAAAAGCTTTACTGAGACAAAAAATGTTAGGGGACGCCATTGCTGTTATAAGGCGACATATGCAATATGCTGAGGGTGGTGACAATGCGAATGCTGCTGGACAACCCACAGTGAGGAGACGGAGAAGAGTGTACAGGCCCAGGGTAACCTATCAGGGGCTACATGAGCTGGAGATAGTGGAGTGCTATAAAGTGGACAGAGACCTCATGCAGCAAATTGTTGAGCTGTGCAGGCCACGCCTCACACACAGAACCAACAGAGGGGAACACATCCCAGTGGAAACCAAGGTATGTGTTGGCCTAAGAATATTAGCAACAGGTATCTTCCATAGACCAACCGGTGATATGATGGGGATATCATAGGCATCAGCATCCAGGGTACTGCACCAGTTCCTGGATGCCATGTCAGCACATGTTGGTGATCATGTATATTTCCCCAATTCATGTGAGGTATTGGCCAGCAATATGCATCTTTTCCAGCAAATAGCGGAATACCCTGAGGTAGTGGGTGCAAAAGACTGCACGCACATATGCATCAAAGCACCAGCCGGTGAGCGGGGTAGGGTCTATTTTAACCGCAAGGGCTTCCCCTCCATCAACTGCCAGGTCATGTGTGATGCCCAGGGCATAATACTGAATGTGTGTGCTGGCTGCCCTGGAAGCTACCATGATTCCCATATCTGGCATCTGACACAGTTGTAAGACGGGGGGTGTGTTGATCACATGTTCTAGTTTTAGCTTATTTATGTAAGCTGTTGTAATGGCGCGAGTTTTCAAGTTTTTAAATTCTGATGAAGTTGGTGCAGAGCACCGATGAAAAGCTACATAGATTTGTTTGGCTTAAATAAAGACTAGTCATTTATTGGTGTTCAGCGTTATTCATTTGATTCATTGGAACAGGATTATTGATTTCGAATTTCCCACTGGGTTCATGGTGTGAGCGGTGGCAAGCTTTGCAGTAGTTTGTTTATTTCGTCTTTGGTGGTGCAGTTGTTCATTCCAGCGATGTCAAGCACAACACCGGAAGCCAGGGTGAATAATGAACCGGGAGAATTAACGATGTTAATCAACCTTTTAACCCAAAAGGTTGATTTGTTGTCCCAACGAATGGATGACTTATCCCAACCATTACAAGCAGGATCTGGAACTTTGTTGTTTTCATCACGACCTCCCAGAATCTAACCGGCTGGATCACAGGAACTGTTACCTGCTAGCGGAGTAGCCGGTGAATTGGCTGTTGAGACCAATATGTTTTCATTATAACAGAACCAAGAGTGGGAAGGAGCATCTGGGGGACCTATAGAAGGAAGTTCGAGTACCCATAGGGATGTTGGTGCCTCAGTTGCTATTCATGCAGAAGCTGATGAGATGAGGCGAGGAAGTGTACAACCCAACTTGAATCAATGGTCGGCCATTTCGGCTAAATATTTGCAATGATTCCATTGGTTCCCATCTCAACCAGAATGATAGCAACAACCTTTCTTCTAAGCTCAATATGTTTGATCAAAAATTAATCAAACTAAGGAAATTACAACTAGAGGTATCATATTGTGGTGAAGATAGTCCCGAAGGGGCTTCGTTCCTGGCAGTATCCAACAGGGTTAGAGGAAGGTTCAAAGTTCCATCAGGACCTTCTTGCCCTATTTGACAGACACAGGTCTAAACTTCTTAATTTAATTAGTACCCACTATCTGGAAGTGATAAATATCTTGACAAGAGAAATATCAACCTTGGACGAGGAGATTAAATTGGATATCCATTTCCCAAGGTACAGATATGTTTACGAGCGGATATATACTAGTATAGATCAATATATATCCAAAATTACTCTGATCAAGATTAAGAAACTTCAAAGGGACATCAAGGCATATAAGGATGGGGTGGCTTACCCTAAACTGGCCAAATCGCAGGGTAATTTCAAGGGGGATGCCAGTCGAGTACCAGGCCCCTGGAATGAACCCCCCAGAATTTAGGCCACGTTTCCAACATCAGGACCAGGAGGTTGGGGTCCCTACTAGGAGTATAGACCATGAAAATTTGAATAGGAGGAGAGACCAGTCTGGTTCTCAAACTAATCAAGCTAACCAAGCTCCTGAATCAGAAGTGGCAAATTTTCAGGACCAAGCCTCATCTCCACAACAGTCATCGAATTGGAAGACCAGAAACAGGTACAAGACCAGGAGAAATTAAATGGGAGTGCTTATGAAAGTCCTTCCCTTCAACTCCCCTCATATGAAGTTATTTTTAACACAGGGATGAATTTTAAAATTTACAATTATTTCCACTTTGTTTTTACACAGCCCTTGATTGATTTTTTGGCTAAAGGTCTTTCTTTTGTACCATCTAGGAGGGCTAGTGTGGCAAGATCTATTTTGGACTTGAAGCTTTTTGTGAGGAAGCTAAATTTATCCCTTCTGTTGGGAGACCAGTCCAAGCCAATGAAACCTTTCCACATACCTAGTACGTATAACCCCCCGTTGCATCCCTCCTTAGGAGTTTTTGAACAAATGTGTGATTTGGATATTCGTTTTTTATTAAATTTGAAGCGTCCAGCTCATTTTAATATTACAAAGGAAGAAAGGGACCTGTTAAATGTCTTATGTTCTTCATCAGTCAGACTCATGCAGCCTGATAAGGGGGGCGGTTTGGTTGCTATGGATATAGAAGATTATAACAACAGGATATCAGCTATTTTATCTTCAGAAACATATCGAGAAGTATCTAAAAATGAACTGAATGTAAGCATGACCCGAGTCCGTTCCTATTATGAGGATATGTTTATTAGTGGGGTGATTGACTTGGATGTGTATAATTTTATTTCATCTTTAACAAAAAGAATGCCAGTGTTGTTTGGCAATCCGAAGATTCATAAGAATATCCAGGACCCACCCATGCGCCAATTGGTTAGCACAAAAGGTAGCATCATGCAATGGCCAAAGTTGTGGATTCCATTCTCAAAAAATATGTAGTTAGTGAACCACATATTTCTAGAGACTCTTGGTCATTTTTGGCGAAGGTCGGTTCAACTCCCTATAGTCCAGATAGTCACTTTTTAACCATCGATGTTATTGACTTGTATTCAACTATTCCACATGATGTGGCAGTTGAATGGATCCAATTGGCAATGACCTCTAAACAAGCACCTGTACAAGAGATTTTGATGGTCAGAGAGCTTTTGGGTATCATTTTAATGTATAATTTTTTTCATTTAACAACCGATGGTTCCACCAGTTGGTAGGAGTACAGATGGGGTCGCCATGTGGGGTCAGTGAGGCCAATCTGGTGATGGCTCATTGGGAGAAGGAATTTGTTTTTTCTAATACCATCATCCAAGAAAAAGTGACATTATACACACGCTTTTTGGATGATATTTTTATCATCCTTAAGGGCGACCAAGAGGTGGAACAGTTTCTGGTTGAAAGTTTTAATAGGTCAACTGAATTTTCAAAATTCACTTCAAATTTTGAATCAGAAAGGATAGCCTATTTGGACGTGGAACTTTTCAAGGATAGATCTCAGTGTTGCTTTTTAGGCAGAATTAATCAAAAGTCTACATTTTCCAACTCCTATTTACATTTTGATAGTGATCACCCTGCCCACCAGAAGAGATCTATAGTCAAGGGCCAACTGGTCAGGGCGGCCAGAATGGTTTCTAAGGAAAGTGATTTTCAGGATGAGTGTAGGTTCATTTTGAACCTCTTTTTGTGTAGAGGATATCCAGAGGACTTCATAGTAGACCTGTGTATTGAAATTAAAACAAAGAGGACCAATGGTTATTTTCAACTTATTTTGAGTTATCCCAAGTCTGAGTCTGCTATATACTCATAGGTTAACCATAGTAGTGGTATGTACCATTGTAATTTTATCACCTCTTACAACTTGGATGCTAAGGATATAGTGTCAATCATCAAGAAGAACTGGTGTTTGTTATCGGCAGACATTATAGGGATTCCTAAGTTGAATTCCTACCCTAAAGTGACTTTTAGGAGAGGTCCTAACATTAAGAACATCTTGGAAATGAAAGCTAAGCATATATCTTCAAGATCTGGGATGTTCACATGCAACATGTGCAAATATTGCAGATTTGTTAAAGCAGGCACATTCTTCTTGATGAGGGATAAGAAGTGCCTGATTAAAGGGAGATATAATTGTGGAAGCAATCAAGTGGTCTATCTGCCTCATTGTTCGTCCTGTCCTGTATTTTATATAGGCAAGATGGATAGGAAGCTACATGAACGCATGTATAAACACTTGTATGCCATGAAGAAGGAGAAGATGGAAAATGCCTTGGCAAAGCATATCAAAGAAAATCCTGGACATGAGTTCACCTTCATGGTGATAGATCAACTATGTTCGGAAAATAGGGGGGTCCGGAATCTTTGAAATTGGAATTTAGAGAACTTATGTGGCAGCTAAAACTGGAGGCTTACCATTACCCTGGCCTTAATAGTATGTTATCTATAAATAGTGTTCTTAAATTGAGAAGTTTAGAGAGGTAGGGCCTATCCTGTTTGCTGAGTATGGGATATTATATGATATTATTTTCCATATTTGCTCAAGTTTTTTCAAGTTTATTTTTTTGGGTTCTGGCAGCTGGTCAATGTGGTTTTTAGAAATTTTGCATTTCTGATTCATGATGTTTTATACACATATAGATATTTTTATATTTGTTGTTGATTCAATACTGTTAAATTAATTATATATCTATCTATCTATATATATATATATATATATATATATATATATATATATATATATAAAATATATATATAAATATATATATATATATATATATATATATATATATATATATATACACACACACACAGTCTTAAGTGTTAGATATAATGTAGCAATCGATATTATTTTAAAGTCAGGGTTTTTGGAGCCAGGTATCTTTAAAATTGGTAGACGGGGGTGTGTTGATCACATGTTCTAGTTTTAGCTTATTTATGTAAGCTGATGTAATGGCGCGAGTTTTCAAGTTATTAAATTCTGATGAAGTTGGTGCAGAGCGCCGATGAAAAACTACATAGAGTTGTTTGGCTTAAATAAAGACTATTCATTTATTGGCATTCAGCGTTATTCATTTGATTCATTGGAACAGGATTATTGGTTTCAAATTTCCCATTGGGTTTGTGGTGTGAGCGGTGGCAAGCTTTGCAGTAGTTTGTTTATTTCTTCTTTGGTGGTGCATCTGACACAGCTGTACCAGACATTTGCCAATGGGGACATCCCTCATGGTCACCTAGTGGGGGATGCTGGCTATGCACTGGAGCCATGGCTGATGACACCCATCAGAAATGCACACACACCTGAACAGGAATGCCATAATGAGGCACACGCACAAACACGAAATGTAATCGAGCATGTGTTTGGGCTGCTCAAGTCACAGTTCCGGTGCCTGGACACATCTGGTGGAGCCTTGTAGTACTCACCAACTACATGTACCCAAATTGTCATGGTATGTGCTATGCAATGTAATATGATCCTGTGAAAACAGCTGCAGCAGGAGCAGCATAGGCCCGGGCCAAACAACCCCCCACCATTGCCAAGGCCATCACAGGCAGAGCATGACTCGAAGGAGGAACAACCTGAGACTGCCCCAGTAGGCAGAAGGAGGCGTGCCCAGTATGCTTTGGGCTTGGCAAAGAGGCAACACATAGTACATACACTGGTTCAGTAGGAAACCTGGAAATTATACCTCTCTCTGACTCGCACATATAGTAAAAGGGATGCTTAACTTGACACCATGTACAGGGAGTGTAGTATGTGCATCCGACATAGGCAGCCCTGCAGCACCACCTGAGGCATGATTGCCATGTGTTAAGCAATATAAAGCAGTACTAAACAGCTTTTACCACTATTTAGTATATATAAACAAAATTGCACACACTAACTAGCACAACTTTGGGCAATGTTGAGCAATATTGGGCAACGTGCTGCAATGTTGGTTAACATTGAGCAATGTTGGACAAGCTTGGTCAAAGTTGGGCAAAAGCAGTTAAACATGCACATATTTGCTCTACTGGCTCTTAAGCAGCCTGGTCTGCTCAGTATGAAAATATAAAGTGGTGATAGGCCTCGAACACAGGACACTATGCACTATAGTCATAGTACTGAACCACTAAACCATGACAGTATTTCCCTGGTCAGCCTGTATGAAGAAATGTTGATAAGTCTATGCAAAGTATCTCATGGAAACCCTGCAGGCACAGCATAATCCCTGTCGAGTTATGACACAAAGGTGAGCCCTGCAGTAAAAATAGAACCTGATTTTCAACACACATATAGTATAAATGTTAATATTGGTCATGTTCACACACATTAACAAATGTAGTAGACTTCAGACAGCAACATACTGAAAGGTCACACTGGGCATGCTCACACACTTGAATAAATGAGACAAATGTCCGGCAACAAAACACTGAAAGGCCAAACTGGGCATACTCACACACTTAGGCCATGTCTGAGTACAGCAGTGGGCCACACATATCCGGAAGTTGCATGTGTTAACCCAGGAGCCTCTCACTATTCACCAATCCGCCTTGTGCACACAGTTATATGACAACAAACACATATATAATATATTGGAACCCTGTCATAATCAAATATGTACTACAGATACTTAGGTTGTTCATAGAATGTGGGAAAGCAAAGAAGATAAAAAATCTGCAATCAGTATCATCAGTAAACAATGTGCACTCCAAACATTATCATAGGTTCATAGGTTGATACTAGGCTATCTGCCCTAGGGTATTTATAAGCCTAGCCAGAGTGTGTTTGGCTTTCACAACCCTGTTAGATTAGTAGACTGTGCCTGTGAATAGTAGGTCACACAAGATAGCCCTTTTATAGTTAGCTTATTGTGCCTCTGTCTAGCAGGGACCCAGAAGAGATCCCAGGGGTAAACATATGATCACTCATCCACTCGTCAAGATTTCTCCTGTAGAGGGTCAGTGAGGGGCTCTGCCTATGTGGGACTGGGATCTCATTCCAGAGTGAGGGGAGCCTCTGGGATATGAATCTGTCCCTCCAGCATGTCCTATTAATATCTGTGCTGAGGTTTAAGTCCCTGGAGCATGTAGCTCTAAGGGATTCGGATATCCTGAGGTTGAGCATGTCCATTAATTCTGGGTTGGACATGGCTTTAAACATCAGGCACAGATCGCATCCGGGTAGGCAGTAAGCAACTGAGTAGAGCTGGAGTTACTTTAGCTGAACTGCGCAGGGCATCTGTGTGAGTCCCTAGATCCACTTGGTGAGGTACTTTTGTGGACATTACAGTTGCTGCAGGCGTTGGGTAAGGTACATCCCAAATGGGGCATTGTATCCAATCATGGGCCTGATGAGTATAAGGGTACAATGACCTCTCTTGATCTAGATGTGAAACCTTTTGGGATAAGGTGGGCTATATAGAAGGTCTGTCTAACCACTTTGGCAATGTGATTGTCAAAGGCGAGATTACTATCTACTCAGGTCCCCAAATCCCTAATAACTTCTTCCGTACTTAATGGATTACCACCTATGTGGTAATGTGTGGGCACTTTGTTATTCCCAAAGGGGATGTCTATGCATTTAATGGCATTTAGCTGTAGGCCATGGCTCTGGCACCAGTTATCCATCTCTGTGAGACCCTTTTGGAGGATGCTTGTGCCAGCTGGAGAGTCGATTATGGCACCCAGTTTGCAGTCATCTGTGAACTTGGTCAGCCATAGTCCTCCTGTGTTAACCTGTACGTCAGAGAAATATATACTGAACAAGAGAGGTCCCAGGACTGAGCCTTGTGGGACGCCACTTGTAACTGGTGTAGAGTCAGGCATGGCACCTGCAATACTGATCATGTGGGTGCTATCCCTGATCCAGTTTGCAATCCATCTTGTGACATATGTGTTGATATCTAAGCTGGTGAGCTTATTTATGATGCCTGAGTGGGGTATTGTGTCGAAGGGTTTTGCGAGGTCCAGGTAGACTGTGTGAACTACCTTCCCTACTTCTATGGACCTGGTAACTGTTTAAAGAAGTCAACCAGGTTCAAGAGGCAAGATCTGCCCTCAACATAGCCGAATTGGGTAGGATCCGGTGTCTGTAGGTTCTCGATGTCTTTGTGTATGAGTTCCATGATGATACGCTCCATAGCTTTGCAGACCAGGCTAGTTAGGCTTATAGGGCGATAGTGTCCGGGGTCCGTTGTGGCACCAACTTTGTGGAGCGGGACTACTGTTGCTGTACACCATTCCTTGGGTACATATCCTGTAGTAAGTCTGATATTGAACAGTGACTTAATGTGAGGGTTAGGTTCTTCATGAAGCTCGTGTAAGATGCAGGCCGGGACACCATCTGGTCCCATTGATGCTGTGTTGTCTGCTTTGGAGGGGGCAGCTCTCACCTGTTCATCCGTGATGTCAGGGAGGCTACACTCTGTTGGGATGGACATTTGCTCTTTAGGGGGGATGGGGGGGAGACATTTGCACTGAACCTGTTTGCCAGGATGTTGGCAATGTCTGTGTGTTCAGTGTATTTTTTGTCATTTTGCACTAACTCACAGCATATCTGGGAGTTGCCATCCAGGTTCCTGACATAACTAAAGAAGGCCTTGTGATTATCCTTAGTGTCTGGTGCAATTTTCCTTTCAGAGCGGGCCTTAGATGAATTCATGAGTGATTGTAGCTTCTTGCTAGTACTGATCAGAGATGCCTTCCCTTTTTGGGATTGTGCTCTATCATGTAGTAGCCTCCTCCTTTCATTGTGTAGCTTATTTATGGCCGGGGTCCACCAGACAGGTCCCCTGCCTTTGGAGGAGTGAGTCTTGTTTTTATCTGGGATAGCATGATCCATGCATTCCAGTAGGTGTCCATAGAATGCGTTTGTAAAGGATTCTGTGGTCTGAGCCATATTTACCACTGTCCCAGGGTCTTTGAAGGATACCACCTCGGTTTTGAGAAGTGTGACGTTTGCTTTTGAGAAGTTCTTCACCGAGATTACCTAGGATGGGGGTGGGGATGGGATATGGATGTCCAGTGAGATAAATGTATGGTCTGACCTTACCAATGAGGGGTATACCTCTGGTGTGGAACATAGAGTCCCCATGCTGGTGATGATCAGGTCCAATATGTTTTCCCCTCTTGTGGGTGTGGTGATCAGTTGTGCCATAGCATTTGAGCTTGTAAATTCTAGCAACCGTTGAGCGAGGGTGTTGGGGCTTGAATAGTATTCCCAGTCAATGTTTGGGTAGTTGAAGTCACCCAATAAAATGGTGTTTGGAGAGACCTTCATATTCTCCAGTGTTCTTAGGAAAGTTGAGTGGGGCTCCTGAGTTTGGGAGGGTGGTCTGTAGCAGGCTACAAACTGAAAGGCAGTTTTGCCCACTGTTAGTTGCACATGTATGGTCTCCGATGCTTTGTGCAGTGCTACTAACCTGGAGGTGTGTGTATCTGTGATGTATATGGATACTACCCCTACTTTTGTTGGTCGGCCCGAGTTTTATGGCCAAAAAGCATGGTATGAAGTATAACCTGGTAGTGCTGGGGTGGTTTTGGGAGCCTGAACCAGGTGTCTGTTACTGCACAGATATCGATATTCTCCATACTGAGGAGAGCCTTGAGTGCATGCATTTTGAGGTTTAGACTTCTGGCATTGAGCAGCATTACCCTTAGTTTCTTTTACCTTGTATTGTCTATGGAGGTGGGTTTGTGTTTTGAGCCTTGCCTCAAAAAGGCACTATGGGGGTGGCAAGAGCCTTAGCCAGTATTCAAATGTCCAGGGGTGACAGGTGCAAGCCGTCCCTAGCAAAGCAATGTGGCATGTTGAGCATGTCATCCCAGGCTGCCAGACACTGGATCCCCTTTGAATGACACCAATATGTTAGCCAACTGTTAAAATTGATCATTTTGTCTTTATACTGTGCCATCATTCTTGGTGAGGGTAAGATGCTACACAAGGTCAGGGTCATACCAGCATGGGGTACATGATCAGAGAGCTCCTCTATGTCTCTTGTCATGTAGTTCAGGGAGGAACGTCTGAGGTCATTCACACCAGCATGGACAATGATGGAGCCATATTTGTACTTGCTTTGGAATGACCTAAGTGCATGTGTTATGTGGCGGATCCTGGCACCCGACAGACAGCTCAAAGTGACCTTCTCCTTGTTCAGCCTGGTGAGTGTGAAGTCAGTGTGTCTGACAATAGTCACCTATTACAAGTGTATTAGGTGTGTTGTTTAGCCCTAAGGGCAGTGACTGTGTGGCAGATTGACTTTGTGAACTATGTGATATGTGGGTATTGTTGTGGGGTAACAGTTGTTTGGGTGTCTGCTTTGGATGTCTCTGCTGCTTAGGCAGATTTTATTTAGAGCCCCCGAGTATGTTTTTGTGTGGTAATGTGTTTTGTTTGCTGTTGCTATAGGTCTATGTGAGACTGGATTTGTGGTGTGTGTGATTACCTTCACCACCTGATAGACTGTGCCAGTCATGGGTCGAGAGAGCTCAGCCTCCTGTTTGTCTATATAGTTGCATCTCTCACATATATCTGAGTTTGTTGGGTGGAGGAGAGGGTTGTCTGTGTACATAAGGCAGTTGTAACATTGCCTCAAAATTCCCATATTCACCAGCTGGACTGGAGACTACGCATAAAACTGACCTTTGGACATGCCAGGATATTATGATGAAATACTCTGTTGACTGATCAAAAAGGATCAGTAGGGTGTTAAGTGTGTAAAAGAGTATAACAGGGGTTTAGTGCTCAGGTTTGTCGGTGTTTTGGAAAGATTATCTGCGAAGGAGTCCAGACAGAACCATGACACTTCCTTCAGCTATGTCATAAATAGCAATGTACACTCATATATGTCCTGAGTCACGGCCAGCTGTACATGACTGACAATGCCAGCATCTAGTCAGACAGGCCCATACATACATACCCACCTCCCACTGACAAAAGGCCCTGTCATCATACAAGGAGATATCACATGTAGAACGGGTAAACAGCTCCTTCCAAAGCTGAAAACATGCCATCAATTGGATTACATTGTTTCCCTATATGTGTCATAAGTGAACTGCAGAGCAAACATACCCTGCACCTGAACAGTCTGTTGAGCCTCACCCTCTCTACAGGATCTGAAACTGTTGAATGGTTTACAACAACATATGGCATACACCACAAGTGATGGTGCACAACAGACCATGGGAACTATAGTCCTATAAGCCTATGAAGTCTGATCTGCAAGGCCATGGAGTCCATCATGATTGAAGTCATAAACAGAGCTATTGGAAGCTGACAAACACACAACCCTACTAACTTTGGTTTGTTCATGTGCAGATCATGGTTCCCAAACCTGCTAGACTGTTTGCAAGGCAGCCACCCAGGACATACATCACTGAAAGGAGCTACACATGTCCCACATAGACTTTGAATAGCCCTTTTTCAACATCCCAGACACATGTCATATCCACAAAATCAACAATCTGTGCGTAAATATGTATTGTCATATGATGGAATGGCAATTGGTCCACAGATAGATCACACAAGCTAAGAATTGTGGAGTCCGGTTCAAGCTGTTAACACCTGCTGTCCCACATGGTTAATTCTGGGATTGCATAAAACAAAGTGCACACACATTACCATGTTGAGTCTGATGATGTCAGCATCTTACAAATACAGCAGGAGAAAAAAAGCCACCCCGTAAAGCATATAGCGTGTCCTGTCAATGTGTATTTCTCTAGTTTCATAACATAGTTAGATAGGGGTTTGAATCCTGCAGTTGCTGAGTTTGTGTGGGGGTGTATATGCATGTGTGACTTCTTTTGAGAGGAGTGACCTTTGGGGGGGTGGGTGTGCATGTGATTTCTTTTGAGAGAAGTGCCCATTTTGGAGGCTAGGAAAACACATTAAAAGAGGTAAATTCCTCTTTGGCAAGTCTGATAATGTCAGTATCCCACAAATACAGCAGTGGAAACAAAAACTCCTAATAAAGCATATAACGCGTTGTGTGAATGCGTATCTCTCTAGAATCATAACATAGTTAGGTGGGGGTTTGAATCCTGCAATTGCTGAGTGTGTATGTACATTTGTTTGTTTGTGTGTGTGTGTGTGATTTCCTTTTGAGAGGAGTGCCCTTTGGGGGTGGTGTGTGTGTGTGATTTCCTATGAGAGAAGTGCCCTTTTTGGAGACTAGGAAAACATATTAAAAGAGGTAAATTCCTCTTTGGCATGTCTGATGATGTCAGTATCCCACAAATACAGCGATGGAAATGAAACCTCCCAGTAAAGCATATAGCACGTTGTGTGAATGCATATCTCTCTAGAATCATAACTTAGTTAAGTAGGGGTTTAAATCCTGCAATTGCTAAGTGTGCATTTGTTTGTGTGGGGTGTGTGTGTTTGTGACTCCTTT
Organism: Protopterus annectens; assembly: GCF_019279795.1. Taxonomy (NCBI): domain Eukaryota; kingdom Metazoa; phylum Chordata; order Ceratodontiformes; family Protopteridae; genus Protopterus; species Protopterus annectens. Next base: position 1,004,654,345 of record NC_056741.1, on the reverse strand, counting down.
TGAGAGGAGTGCCCTTGGGGGGAGGGGTGTGTGTGTGTGTGATTTCCTTTGAGAGAAGTGCCCTTTTTGGAGACTAGGAAAACACATTAAAAGGTGGGGGGTGGTGTGTGTGTTTGTGTGTGTGTGTGTGTGTGTGTGTGTGTGTGTGTGTGTGTGTGTGTGTGTGTGTGTGTGTGTGTGTGTGATTTCCTTTGAGAGAAGTGCCCTTTTTGGAGACTAGGAAAACACATCAAAAGAGGTAAATTCCTCTTTGGCAAGACTGATGATGTCAGTATCCCACAAATACAGCAGTGGAAAGAAAAGCTCCCAGTAAAGCATATAGCACATTGTGTGAATGTGTATTTCTCTCGAATCATGACATAATTAGGTAGGAGTTTGAATCCTGTAATTGCTGAGTGTTTGTTTGTGTGTGTGGGTGTGTGTGTGTGTGATTTCTTTTGAGAGGACTGCCCTTTGGGGGGGGGTGATTTCCTTTGAGAGAAGTGCCCTTTTTGGAGACTAGGAAAACACATTAAAAGAGGTAAATTCCTCTTTGGCAAGTCTGATGATGTCAGTATCCAACAAATACAGCAGTGGAAATGAAAACTCCCCCTAAAGCATATAGCACGTTGTGTGAATGCATATCTCTCTAGAATCCTAACCTGGTTAGGTAGGGGTTTGAATCCTGCAATTGTTGAGTGGGGGTGTGTGTATGATTTCTTTTGAGAGGAGTGCTCTTTGGGGGGGGTGCGATTTCCTTTGAGAGAAGTGCCCTTTTTGGAGACTAGGAAAACACATTAAAAGAGGTAAATTCCTCTTTGGCAAGTCTGATGATGTCAGTATCCCACAAATACAGCAGTGGAATGAGAAGTGCCCTTTTTGGAGACTAGGAAAACACATTAAAAGAGGTAAATTCCTTTTTGGCAAGTCTGATGATGTCAGTATCCCACAAATACAGCATTGGAAATGAAAACTCCTAGTAAAGCATATAGCATGTTGTGTGAATGCGTATTTCTCTAGAATCATAATATAGTTAGGTAGGGGTTTACATCCTGAAATTGCTGAGTGTGTGTGTTTTTTTGTGTGGGGGGTGTGTGTCTGATTTCTTTTGAGAGGAGTGCCCTTTGTGGGGGGGTGTGTGATTTCCTTTGAGAGAAGTGCCCTTTTTAGAGACTAGGAAAACACATTAAAAGAGGTAAATTCCTCTTTGGCAAGTCTGATGATGTCAGTATCCCACATATACAGCAGTGGAAATGAAAGCTCCCACTAAAGCACATAGTGCTTTGTGTAAATGCGTATTTGTCTAGAATCATAACAAAGTTAGGTAGGGGTTTGAATCCTGCAATTACTGAGTGTGTGGGTGTGTTTCTTTGTTTGTGTGTGTGATTTCTTTTGAGAGGAGTTCCCTTTGGGGGGGTGATTTCCTTTGAGAGAAGTGCCCTTTTTGGAAACTAGGAAAACACATCAAAAGAGGTAAATTCCTCTTTGGCAAGTCTGATGATGTCAGTATCTCACAAATACAGCAGTGGAAATGAAAGCTCGCAGTAAAGCATGTAGTGCATTGGGTGAATGCATATCTTCCTGGAAGCATAACATAGGTAGGAGTTTGAATCCTGCAATTGCTGAGTGTGTATGTATTTGTTTGTGTGGTGGTGTGTGTGTCTGACTTCTTTTGAGAGGAGTGCCCTTTGTGGGTGTGTGTGTGTGATTTCCTTTGAGAGAAGTGCCCTTTTTGGAGACTAGGAAAACACATCAAAAGAGATAAATTCCTCTTTGGCAAGTCTGATGATGTCAGCATCCCACAAATACAGCAGTGGAAATAAAAACTCCCAATAAAGCATATAGCACATTGTGTGAATGTGTATCTCTCTCGAATCATGACATAATTTGGTAGGGGTTTGAATCCTGCAATTGCTGAGTGTTTGTTTGTGTGGGGGTGTGTGTGTGTGATTTCTTTTGAGAGGACTGCCCTTTGGGGGGGGGTGATTTCCTTTGAGAGAAGTGCCCTTTTTGGAGACTAGGAAAACATATTAAAAGAGGTAAATTCCTCTTTGGCAAGTCTGATGATGTCAGTATCCAACAAATACAGCAGTGGAAATGAAAACTCCCCCTAAAGCATATAGCACGTTGTGTGAATGCATATCTCTCTAGAATCCTAACCTGGTTAGGTAGGGGTTTGAATCCTGCAATTGTTGAGTGGGGGTGTGTGTGTGATTTCTTTTGAGAGGAGTGCCCTTTGGGGGGGGGGTGCGATTTCCTTTGAGAGAAGTGCCCTTTTTGGAGACTAGGAAAACACATTAAAAGAGGTAAATTCCTCTTTGGCAAGTCTGATGATGTCAGTATCCCACAAATACAGCAGTGGAATGAGAAGTGCCCTTTTTGGAGACTAGGAAAACACATTAAAAGAGGTAAATTCCTCTTTGGCAAGTCTGATGATGTCAGTATCCCACAAATACAGTATTGGAAATGAAAACTCCTAGTAAAGCATATAGCGTGTTGTGTGAATGCGTATTTCTCTAGAATCATAATATAGTTAGGTAGGGGTTTACATCCTGAAATTGCTGAGTGTGTGTGTTTTTTTGTGTGGGGGGTGTGTGTCTGATTTCTTTTGAGAGGAGTGCCCTTTGTGGGGGGGTGTGTGATTTCCTTTGAGAGAAGTGCCCTTTTTAGAGACTAGGAAAACACATTAAAAGAGGTAAATTCCTCTTTGGCAAGTCTGATGATGTCAGTATCCCACATATACAGCAGTGGAAATGAAAGCTCCCACTAAAGCACACAGTGCTTTGTGTAAATGCGTATTTGTCTAGAATCATAACAAAGTTAGATAGGAGTTTGAATCCTGCAATTACTGAGTGTGTGGGTGTGTTTCTTTGTTTGTGTGTGTGATTTCTTTTGAGAGGAGTTCCCTTTGGGGGGGTGATTTCCTTTGAGAGAAGTGCCCTTTTTGGAAACTAGGAAAACACATCAAAAGAGGTAAATTCCTCTTTGGCAAGTCTGATGATGTCAGTATCTCACAAATACAGCAGTGGAAATGAAAGCTCGCAGTAAAGCATGTAGTGCATTGGGTAAATGTGCATTTCTCTGGAATCATAGCATAGTTAGGTAGGGGTTTGAATCCTGCAATTGTTGAGTGTGTTTGTTTGTGTGGGTGTGATTTCTTTTGAGAGGAGTGCCCTTTGGGGGGGTGTGACTTCCTTTGAGAGAAGTGCCCTTTTTGGAGACTAGGAAAACACATTAAATGAAGTAAATTCCTCTTTGGCAAGTCTGATGATTTCAGTATCCCACAAATACGGCAGTGGAAATGAAAACTCCCAGTAAAGCATATAGAGCGTTGTGTGAATGTGTATCTCTCTAGAATCATAACATAGTTAGGTCAGGGTTTGAATCCTTTAATTGTTGAGTGTGTGTTTGTGTGGGGGGTTGTGTGTGATTTCTTTGGAGAGGAGTGCCCTTTGCGGGGGGGGGGGGTGATTTCCTTTGAGAGAAGTGCCCTTTTTGGATACTAGGAAAACACATTAAAAGAGGTAAATTCCTCTTTGGCAAGTCTGATGATGTCAGTATCCCACAAATACAGCAGTGGAAATGAAAGCCCCCAGTAAAGCATATAGCATGTTGTGTGAATGTGTATCTCTCTAGAATCATAACATAGTTATGCAATTGCTGAGTGTGTGTGCGTGTTTGATTGTGTAGGGGGTGTGCCTTTGATTTCTTTTGAGAGGAGTGCCCTTTTTGGAGACTAGGAAAACACATTAAAACTGGTAAATTCCTTTTTGGCAAGTCTGATGATGTCAGTATCCCACAAATACAGCAGTGGAAATGAAAGCTCCCAGTAAAGCATATAGCGTGCTGTGTGAATGTGTATTTCTCTAGAATCATAGCATAGTTAGGTAGAGGCTTGAATCCTGCAATTGCTGTGTGTGTGTGTGTGTGTGTGTGTGTGTGTGTGTGTGTGTGTGTGTGTGTGTGTGTGTGTGTGTGTGTGAGATTTCTTTTGAGAGGAATGCCCTTTCTGGAGACTAGGAAAACACATTAAAAGAGGTAAATTCCTCTTTGGCAAGTCTGATGATGTCAGTATCCCACAAATACAGCAGTGGAAAAGAAAACTCCCAATAAAGCATATAGCGCATTGTGTAAATGTATACCTCTCTAGAATCATAACATAGGTAGGGGTTTGCATCCTGCAATGGCTGAGTGTGTGCGTATGACACTGTTGTGTTGTGGGTTTTGCTTTTACTACTGTATGACATATCAGGTATCTGTGTGGCAAATACATATATGTACATGTGACCTCAATTAGTTCATAGGTGTGAGGCCTGCTTTCTACATGAATACATCTGTTACCATTGACAGTTTGTGCTGCGGCTTCTCAGGCCTTAGGTCACATATTTATGTTTGTGACAAGGCCAGCCACTGTAGTGATCTTTGGCCTAGGTCATCTGTGTCACACACACCCATGACAGTTTCTATAGAATAGTGTGAGTGAGGGTTCATGCCTGGGGTATATTTCAGACATGTTCAAACACAAAAAAGTCTGTCAATAATGGGCATTCATTATAGGTGTACAACAACTTCGTGGATATGCATACAGACCCCTTATTGCTTATGTGATACACCGAGGGACATCAGAATACCTTTGGAAATGTTAATATCAAAGGACAGATGACATAACATGTGGCTGTATGTACACATCGGTACCCCTGCTACATGTTGTTGGCTACTGCCTATGTGGTACTGTCAGGATACTTTGTTTAGTAAATGTGGATGACTATGCTATAATTGGCTTACAGCTTTACAGCATGGGTTGGTCAACAGGTATCTGTCTGTATGATACCCTTGTGGAGGATAAGTGTCTCATCCGGAGAATGCATTGTAGGCCACTGTATGCATTACCAGATGTGGGCAGACATATCCCTAGTGTGTTTGCTTGTACCTAGGACAGCTACATGCCAAACAAGAGTGGTCCCAGGAATGGGTGGCAGTCAATACCACTGGTTACTGGCATAGTATAGTACCGGAAGGATTCAAACGCTACTGTGTATCCTACATCTGTGTATCAGTTGTCAAGACATCATCTAAAGATTGGTTAAAGTCAGGCTGTTGAGGTTATGTATACTACCAGAATGCAAACCAATGACCAATATTAACAGTATCACCCACAGCATAGTGTAAACCATGTCATACACACATGTGTACCCAAGTTGTAACATATGTGTAGTAAAATGCATACTGGCCTCCAATAGGAAATATGAAGTGTTAACACTGTGTAATACAGGGCATGTCACCCTTCCCATGCGTCCACTATGCATGTACATGCAGACAGTGCACCTCCACCATGTTCACAAATGTAGACCTGCAAATCTGTACTGCACACATCACACACGTACCGTCCACTCACCAACACATGCTGCCAGTACCACACACATCAGCCAAGTGGCACATGGGCGGACAATACATTTTTGGAATTAACACTGGTGTAAAGAATACTACATTGATAATCATATCTTTAATGCATCATGTCTGCTCAGATATACCTACAAGGATATCATTACACTTTACTGTTGACAACATGTTAACATTGCTACACTGCTATTAGGTCACCCTGCGCATCAGCACCATGTTAGCCTGTTCCTGCATCAATGTCACAGATGATAGGAGGTGGCACAGTTTCATCATATGCACAGGGTGTGTTGTTGGTTTGCCAGAGTCCGACAATGACCCATCCAATCGACATGTGTGTATGTGTGTGTGTGTATGTGTGTGTGTGTGTGTGTGTGTGTGTGTGTGTGTGTGTGTGTGTGTGTGTGTGTGTTTGAGGGACAACAGTACAGCATGGGTCAATGTTGATGTAATGTGTGTATGTATGTGTTAGCCCTAGGTGTTTGATTTATGTGTGTGTGTCTGCATGCACACAGTTCCACCATGTGGCTGCCAAATATGGGAGGTTGTGGAACAGCCACAGACTGTACCTGCCAGGCTGTACAGATCACTGTCTCTGGCCACGGACACAGTACCTGTGCCTGGCAGGGGTGCCATGGACAGTATCGGGTACTAAGCCAGACTGGGTACTATCGTCAGAGGCAGAGGGATGTCGACTGGACCCATGTCCCTGCTGGGACTGGCCAGAGCCATGTACACGTGGTCGTCTAGGATGGTCTATTGACAGCCCAGTCCCAACATTGCTGGGGCTGGTACTGCCACTACGGGAGCAGCTGGGACTTGTGTGCCATTCGTGACGACTGCCAGCTGATGATGTTGCTGGCATACATCCACATTGACATCTCAGCCATCCTGCACTGTTCTGGCACATGGACATTACATTGCGGAGGACATCTAGTGTCTCCCCCAACCTCTATCAATGACCTCAGTGTAATTACGGATGGCACCGGCAAGGTCACGGATACTGTCATTGATAGTGGTGTTATGGGCCCTCTGCACCCTTAGTCCCTGCCTGGTGTACCATTCCATATGTGCCTGTGCCTGCATTACAGCCCGGAACATACCTGAGGTTGTGAGACCTGTGGGGGCACGTCTGCCAGGGGCATTACGACCAGCAGTGCTCCCACGAGAACCCCTGGACATATGCCTATGTGGTACCATTCCAGGTGTCTGGGTATGGCTGCTGTGAGGGTTTGCATGTGCCATAGATACCACACTATCCTGGTCAATGCCTACTGTATGCTGTCCTTCAGCTAAGGCCATTGGTGTTGAGGGATGTATTGGCAATATGAATGTGTGCATAAATGGGGTGGAAAGCTGTGTACTGTCAATTGGCGGACCAATGACAGACCCTGTCAAACCTGCCTGTGCCACAACACATGTATCATCATGTCCACTATTTGTGGCAGTGACTTCAGGTTCCTTGTTGCACTCATCCAACTAAACCTCAGCACCTGGGAGAGGAAGACAGGAAACGCACTTTACAATCTTTACAGGATGTTAGCACACATGAACACATGCACACTTGCACACATGCACACATGCACACATGAACACATGAGCACATGAATACATGAACACATGCACACATGAACATATGCACACATGAACACATGCACATATGCACACATGAACACATGCACACATGCAAACATGCACACATGCACACACACGCACACATGCACACATGCACACATGGACACATGCACACATGAACACATGCACACATGCACACATGCACACACACACATGCACACATGCACACATGGACACATGCACACATGAACACATGCACACATGAACACATGCACACATGCACACAAATACACTACTCAGTCAAGTTGATACACACACACAAACAGCAATACAGAGCATACTCATTAATGGTTGATGGTGGAGTACAGTATCACAAGTCAAAGAGTCCTATCACACGTGTCAGCATGCAGGATGTGTGTTGCTCAACAGCATGCAGTGCGGATGTAGAGAGTCCTTGTTGATGACAGTATACATGTCTTTGATGCATGTGTGTTGTTCAATGACTGGCCTCACCCTGGAACACAATGTGTACATGGACACAACATAGCTGTGCTAGTATAAAATGCTTTCCAATGTCCTGTGTACCATCACTCACAGGTATACATACCATGGCCAGATGCACACAACTGTCAGGTGTATAGCAATGAATGCTATGTGTAGTACTGTAGTTACTGTAACTGGATGTAGTGTAGCACCATGAGCCATCATCAGGCAGCATCATGTGGTCACTCAAGGCCACTAATGTATGCTACACTGGCAATTATCTTGCTGTACCTGACCTGCACCACTTCGGCTACGTTAACCATTTCACAGGCAGTTGTTACATGGGTATGTAAGGTGTTCAATAGGGAGCATTGCCTAACATGAATGTGTTGTGTGTTGAAGCGTGTCAAACCGCCCCATGATAGGCCTCTACCCCTCAGGTATAGTATGTGTGCTGTGTTGATGACATTTGGGATACTAGAGTCTGACCTTACAGCAGGTGTCTACATACACCATGTGTATCATATTAACACTTACTGCGTATGACAAAGTGGTGTATGTTGTGTGCATGTGTATTGACTCTGTCTATACAATGTTCACTACAGTGTACCACAATTGGTTGGGATGCTCTGTGTATTGCATGTGTTTGAGGCAGCTATTCATGTTACTGGGATGTGCATAGTCCCACAGAAAACATGCAGAGCATGCATTATGTGTAGGTGTTTTACATGTGTATATGGCCTACAACTCTCCTATGACATGCACATGTTATATGCTATATTAAATGTAGAACACTCACCAGCATGGGTCTGCTGTCTTGCTATCACACCAGAGGGACCTACAAGGATATGAGACAGTTTGTCAGTGTCAACAACTATGGCATTGCTGCTGTGAGTTTGCAATTTTACAATAGTACAACAGGTGACAGTCACAGGCATACAGATTATGTACCAAATTATCAGTATTGCATGACACCAGGCTCCACATCTTCTAAATACACAGTACACATCTGATAAATGCATGCTCTAACAATCGAGCTAACAGTAGTCTACAGATATGCCATGTTACCTGCACGCTCTGAGTCGATGTGCTGGGTGACTCCGGCCTCCATGATGACACATGTCTGTTGTAATGGTTGGCCAGGAGCCACCACACTGAGGAGCAGCTCTTCCACTCTGGTGAGGGGTGGATGTGTTGCTGCACCACCACCTGTGGCAAGCTGTTGTCTGTGGACATCGGAGGCATGCTGCCGGACATGTCTGATTAAATCACTCCAGTGATGTTGTTCCTGCACATAAGTCCGGTTATGCGTGCCTACATCATTCATGCAACAGACAACATCCTGCCACAGTGCAGTGCACCCATGCTGGTCCTGGCAGGTTCTGGAGAACAGCAGGTTGCGATGTTGTATTAGGGCATCTAGGATGACTTCCCCCTCTTCAGGGAAGTACGCGGGTTTTCGATTGTGAGACATGTCCCTGGAAGACAATAAAACAATAATTGTGAGCAAGTCATGTGGCACACTTAACATTCTAAAGTACAGACATCAATGAAATGCTATATATAGCAACCTATTGGCTGTCAGTAGATACACACTTTTAATACCACATATCACTGCTCAGCCCACAACTGCCTGGCAGTGCCTGGCACATATTATATACCAAACCATGCTCTGCACAGCAACAAAGTGAAACCAGTATGTCAGACTATGCAACAGTAAATGGCACACTGTATGTGACACAATGCACCACCTAGCCACAGGAGGTATATATCAAGCTAATGGATGGAGAATGATGTCATCCATTGCAATGAATGTAAAGTACAGTTACAGTATTACCAGTATACCACAGTAGTCATTGATGCCAAACCCCTGCTTAACATATGTGCACAGTTGTTGATATAGGTGGCATACTGCTGTAGTAGACCATACATGTTCCTAGATACACACGTATACCCTGTAACACAGATATGATTGAGGGCATGGTACAGGCATAATTGCACACATCAGACATACATACAACACACAAATGTATGCCAACCCAGATGAGCTTTACCTGTGTACCATACAGTACTGTGTGTCACTACTTACAAAATCTTATGCCTGAGGTATGTAATCTGTGAGGACTACAGGGATGAATGACACAAAACAGTGTTTCCAAGCAATGTGAACATACACCATACTGTTCTGTTTAGGCCTACAGCTTCAGGTAGTACTACAGTTCATATGGGAGTTGGATTCACCAGCAGTACCACTCACTAAGCATACATGCATTGTTTTAGCCTACAATGGGCACCACAGTCGACAACAAGGGACTACGTCACACCGTATGCCATACTACTTTTTCTGCCTAGCAATAGCATACACATCTTTTCTGTGATCACAGTTAGGACACAAACTACCATGACAGAAACAATGTCACACTAAGCTATCACACCTTTACAGACCTTGCACGCATTCACCAACACATTCACCACCACACTCAGTCAACCCCACATAGCAATTATTGCACTAAGTACATGTGTGTGTGCTTCATGTCATGGGTAGATAATACGCTATTGGCCCTAGGGCCTACAGCAGCCTAGCCATACACTACCCTGGCCTTTGACACATATGTAATTTAATTTCACTTGCCCCTGTCAACCAGAGCCACAGAGGTGATTCCCAGGGTGTATTTCCTATCTCCCAAACAATCATCAGGAGTATTTATAACAGCTGCTAATGAAGAGCTTTGTTTGGTATTGATAGGTGGTTTGTTCCAGAGTATGGCATGTCTCTGAGTTAGGACTCTATCCCTCCAGCATGTGCTGTTTAGTGTGCTGACAAGGTGTAGGGCCCTGGAGCATGTATCTGGGAGGGATTGTAATATGTTTACATGGAGGATGTCAGCTATGGGTGTGGCATAGCTCAGTATGTTAGGCAGAGGTCATGTTTGGGTAGGCGGTATGCAACACAGAGTAGCTGTGGTTTTGTGAGTCGGTCTGCATAGGGCATCTGTTTGAGGTCGGTATTACTCTTTGTGAGGTATGTCTGTGGCCTTTCCAGTTGCTGTAGTTGGCACTGTACTCTCTAATGGGTTTTAAGTGTGATACCTAGAGGGGAACACTGACCTCTATTTCCCTAGATGACACATCTTTTGTGATGACATGTATCACGTAGACAGAGTACATGACCAGTGTGGCAATGTGATTCTCAAAGGGGAGGCTACTGTCCACTTGTGTCCCATGTTCCCTTATCACACCTTCGGTGTTAGGTAGACTACCACCTATGTGGTAGTTAATGGGTACAGTGTTCTGGCAAGAAGGGATGGCACTGCAGTGTCAACACTGAGCTTAAGTCCATACCTTGGTTGCCAGGCACCTGTCGCTGTATGTATGCCCCATGTCTCTCTCCCTCTATCTATATATATATATCTGCATATCTATATATATATATATATATATATATATATATATATATATATATATATATATATATATATATATATATATGTCTATATATCTATATATATATATCTGTATATATCTGTATATATCTATATCTATATATATATATATATATATATATATATCTATATATATCTACATATCTACATATCTATATATATATATATATATATATATATATACACACACACACACACACACACACACACACACACACACACACACACACACACACACACACACACACACAAACACACATACATATAAACATCCATTGCTGTACATATAGATGTACATATAGGCACATATACAGTCCACTATTCATGGTGGGAATAGCACTTATGCGACAGTTGTGAGATATACAGTTATGTAATAATATTGCACAGTATTGTGCAGACTGCATTAAAGGTGTCCTCAGCCCATGTAGCTTTAGCAGGCCTCACTGGCTACAACACTGCATAAATGACAGAGCATACCCACAGCGTTTAAATACCACATGTCATATACCAGCACTGCATGTTATTGTCTTTTCCACACACTACAACCTACATAGACATATGCACATAACAACCTTCAACAACGTATATATGTACACCCTTCACAAACAGTTGCAGTATGTCCCTTGCCTTATGCACATGTACAGATACATAGAGATATGTACTGCTGCCCATATGGATGATTCACAGTATGATGAGTACTCTTCATAAACATCTACTACATGCCAGCAAATACATATATGTTACATACCTTTTGTTTGCATTGCTGTCTTCAGATTGTTTTTAAAGGTTATGTTTTTTTTTTCCTTTTGCTTTTCTCTGTCTGTTACTCTTTATTCTTATGTGTTTCTTCTGTCTGTCTGTGTCTCTGTCTGTGTCTCTGTCTGTGTCTCTGTCTCTGTCTCTATCTCTATTTATCTATCTATCTCTCTCTCTCTCTCTCTTGCTCTCTCTCTCTCTCTCTCTTGCTGCAATGAGATTATTGCATGTCTAGATAGCAGGTACAGCCTGCTTTTCTAGGTATCTGCACATGTGATGGCCTCTGCACCAATTGGTGCCCACCATTCAGTAATTGCATGCAGCCTGCTGTGTGGTAATTGCACTACTCACTGTCTTAGCAGCCCACTGCTATAAACTGCTAGGTTAGGTAGGCATAGCCCTTTCAACTTTCCAAAGTGGGGCCCATGCTTGTTTGCTGTGGACACCGTTGTGTCAGTCAGAAGGTTGGTATACTTCTTATCTCTGAAGCTAGTGTTGTAGCCAGTGACTTGCATGTTGTACTTAAACCTGAATGTTGCTGCTTGTAGTACACACTTGTCAGTGTAAACTTTTACTCACCCCTCCACATGCTTACACAAGATACATGGGAGTATGTACTTTCTTTTCTAATTAGACAATTAACTGCCATACAAAAGTAGTTATTGCAATGTCTTCCTCTGGCACATGAACTGTTTTTGAACTACTATACTGTAAATATTAATTACCTCACCTCTGAACAGTTTGTTGTTTATTTGTGTTGACATTAGCATGGGCTGCTCAAGACAACTGGACACATTTCAGTACTGAGTATGCCTACCTACATCCTTGGTAGAGCCAGAATACACAGGTATATTGTTCTTTTGGGTAGGGGTCCAGAAGTACAGAGAGCATTATATATTATTGTGTGATGTTTATCTTGCTGAACATACAGGGTTGCTGTGTACCTGTTAGTCTAACAAGGCAAGTAGTCTGTCTGCGTAACTCCCACTTGTGGACATATCCAGATGGTAGCCAGAGGTTGGCCTATTATTCTTTGTCTGTGCACCACACCAGTCTTTTCTGCATTGGAACAGTGGCATTGTCACAGTTGGTTGTTAACAGTACATGGCTACATCCTATGATATTTCTGTTTTGTACTCCTACATAAGGGTATGCTTGTGGGACTCATTCCAAAGCTATCTGCAGAGTGTGTAACAGCAGACAAGCTGTAATGCCTGTGTGTTTTTGCCTCTGCCAGGCCTCTGATACACTCAGGTATATATTTGAACAGCCCCTGGGAAAGGTACATTTAAGTGGGTACACTTGTAATATATTACAAACATTAAGTTGAGACTGTGAGGGAATCAGGGCATATGTATTAATACACCTTTCCTGATGTGCATGCAGTGTGTACTATTACTTATTGACATTATTCATTAAGTGTAATTCCCCACTCTTCAGCCTACCGTCAGTACTTTTCAGAGTGATTCTGTGGGACAAAGCTAACATTTGTTTAGGAATCAGGGACATCCCTGAAAAGCAGTCACAGCTGGGAAGTATGGCCTCTGCCCTATTCAAATATGCCAGTGTTTATCCTGCTCTGATACTGTGTGGGGTTTGTAAAGTGCTACTGTAACATTATTTCCTGGTAGAATGGCTGGTTCTCTTTTCACAGTCATGTCATGCAATTCCACAACAACTGCTGGTAAAGATCCACAGAACAAAATTTGTGTTATGACATTCCTATTTTCCCTTTACATTCACTCATTGTAATGCATGATATATTTTTACAGCACCAACTTGTTGTAAATCTACTGTGGCCTAGTGGTACTTCATGCAGTCGAGTGTGTCCAAGGTCTGGGGTTCGAGAGTAACAGAGGTGTTTTATTTTGCTGCTCGGCAGAATAAGGGCCCTGCCATGCAGAGTGACTAAGGCACTTTTAAGCAGTTGTAAGCGGGTTTGCGCGGGTTTGCTCAATGCTTAGCGATGCTTAGCTAAGCGCACACATGCGCACACTCGCTCAAACCCACTAACTACTTCTTAAAAGTGCTTACTCCCGCTATCCCTCGCGCTAATTTCTTTGAAAGAAAAGAAAATGGGGAGATAGGAAAGTGGTGAAAAAGGGGGCACAAAGAGGGAAAGACAGTAGGAAAACAAGCTCAGGATGTGCAGGACAGGTGTAGGGAAGGCCCATAGCTGCCCATTTCTTTACCAGCAACAGCTGTGCATATGCAATAAATTTGGAGTGAAATTTGAAACCTTCCACCCCTGGGAGAGGGGTGAGGACAACAAAGTATGTTGTACTGCCAGTTATAATTATCAGTTTACATGTCCAGTGGACATGTGTGCTAAATGGGCAGCTATGTATGGGGCGCAATTTTTTTGTGGGTACAGATTGCCCCCCTTTTTTTTTCAGGTGAGAGTGGAAAGTGAGGTAGAGGAAGTAAGTATATTTGGGGATTTAGGTTGGGGAGGTAAACAGACAAGACAAACAAGATGCATACAGGGACAGTGTATGACACATGGGGTGGGTGAACACAATTGACAGGGACGGATGTTTGGAAATGACAAGCCCATGAGCCCACAGATGGTAACACCCATGGGCAGTCACCACTGCACCTTCACAGCCCCAAGTGTGACTGTGCTGAGGGCTGCGTAAGACGGGCAGGCTCACCCGTGAGATGCGCCACTCTCGACTCGAGCTGGCGTAGGGGATCAGAGACTGAACGCTGGATCTCCCTACGCACCACAACCCAGACCCTTTGAAGGGTGACAGGTGGCCCTTCTCTGCCCATTCTTGCATGGGGGGACAAGCCCCATATCCCTTGCAGCACTTCCACCCGAAGGTGGCACAGGACCAACGGAGGAGGGGAGCCCAGACTGGCCCATGTTAGACTTGGAGTGGAGTCAGCGTGCCCTCATGAATATTCATGGCATGCTGACGTCATACCGTTCAACTGCAGTCTCCGAGTAATTCTTATTTAGTCTTACACGGAGGATTCGTGAATCCGGGGGTGTATCTTTTCTTAACAGCTGGACTGCTAGACTTCTGTAATATCCAGTTTGTAGTGGTTATACTCACATTTCTTGGCTTTATTAATTGTTATTTTTTTCTTTTTCTTGTGCTGTGCTGAGTTGGGGCCCGATACATTCCACTTGGCCTTGCTATGCTCGGGCTCACATCACTCTTCTACCCTAATCCCATTCCCACCCATCCCTGAATCAATTATTTTTATAGCTATCCTTCCTTTACTCCACCCTGAACACATTCCCATATCCATTATCCTCATCCAATTAGATCTCCTATTACCCATATTTAACCCCCTCCTTCTATCTACCTAACTCCAACTTTAACTTTCACGTATTCTTTCCATCCCATCCCCCCTCCTCCAAACTTTTCCAGTCATCCTCTTCCACTCACTCTTATAATTTTTCCTCCCTGCCTTCTACCTTTATACATTACTATGTTCTTCCCACCAATCTTATCCATTCTTCTTCTACTTCTTCTGCTACACCTCACCTCCTACCACATTCAGCTAAATCTACTTCCTACCTCCCCACATTCCTCTATCCTACAGATACCACTACCAGCTACTCTTCTCCCATAACAGCAGCTCTCTTCTCCTGTACTGAATACTCTCTCACAAAAATCAAACTCCTTCCAAACATTATTCCACATCAAAAACCCAAACTAAAGCTTCCCTCACCTCACCACTCTATATAACTTCTACTATAACTCTTTATCTCCCGTTCTCTCTGTGGAGACATCCACCCCAGTCCAGGCCCCCACAACAACTCATCTACTCCCATCATCACTACACATACACAGGAAGAACTACCTAATTAAAGTCTCAAAAAGTTTTCCTTCTACTCCATTAATATCTACAGCATTCTTAACAAAACATCAAAATTTCACTCCCCAAACATAATCTCACTATCCGAAACTTGGCTCAAACCACACAACACTGATAATGAATTTCTCTCCACAGCTACAACATATTACACCTTGATAGAACTAATAAAAATGTGGGGGTGTAGCTATTATGTATTCAAATCTCCTAACCATATTTCTCCTATTGAACCCACCTCCCTCTTTTCAGCCTGCTGAACTCATCATTGCTAATTGTAAATGTAACAAGTATAAAACCCTTACAATAGTTGATATCTACATACCCCCTGCAGACAACATACCCACGCTAGAACTAATTATTCACTGGTTAGCTAACAGTATACCTAATGAAACTATTATTCTTGAAGACGTTAATATCACTCGGCTTGCCATCTTCTCTAACTCCTCTACCACCAGCATACACCTCTATGGTTAAACCCAGCTTATATCCTCTCCCATTTTTCTCCACAAACCTACAAACTCCAGCTCCATTCTTGACTGGATTCCTGTTTCTCATCCTAACCTCTATCATCATCCAGAATCCCTGCCAGACTCAATTAGCGATCATTCCCCCATACAAGTCCTAAGGTCCTCACCTCCCTAGACCTCATAAATTTAAACAATGCCATAAACTAACTACAACCCTAACACATTCAACAACCTTGTCTCTGCAATTGACTTGTCCTTCCTCTTTCACCTCTCTTTAGATGAAGCCATTTCTCCAATTCAAATCGATCTTCTTAAACATTTTAAATTATACAGCTCCCCCTAGAAATGTTAGGATCAAATCTCAGTGTTCACCTTGGCTTACCAAGGCTACCCATTCTATCATGCAAATCAGGATTCTGCATGGAAACCTTGAACTAAAACAAAATCACTTACTCATTTCCAAAAATATAGGGAACTTTATAACTTGGCCAAAAAGCACATAAACGTTGACAAGAAAAATTTCTACCACATCTCCCAAACCACACATTCTAGGAAACCCCTCCAAAATTCTGAAATTCACTAAACCAGATTCTCCACACTGGTAATCCCTCTACACCCAGTCCCTACCCCAACAACTCTCCCCTTGAAACTGCTAACAACTTCAATACCTACTTCACTGATACCATTACCAAACTTTTGTCATCTTCTAACCCATATAATCACTCACCTCTTACTTACCCCCTACAACATCATTCTTTCAAACTTAATACCAACCCAACTAGCTATATTAAATACCTTCTTTGCAAACATAACAGCTCCATAGCATACCCAATCTCCATCCTTGTAAATCACTCAATCTCTGAATCTACTGTTCCAACTCTCTGGAAGAAATTCCACACCATACCTATGCACAAAGTTGGAAATTCAGTTGATCTTTCTAACTATTGACTTTTGAAATACTCTCTCCCTTTTCTAAAATTCTTGAACACTGTGTGCACAAACAAATTTTATCCTATCTCACTTATAAAAACCTCATCACCCCTACGCAAAATGGCTTCCGCCCCACCATAGTACCACTAATGCTCTCATCTCCTTTACTAACTTCATCTCCTTAGCCAGAGATGACAATATGCTTGTGCCTTGCCTTTTCGTAGATCTTTCTAAAGCCTTTGACACTGTCTCTTAACTCATCTTCCTTCTACATTGTCTCAATCCAACCTATCCCCCACAACTATCTCATGATTTGTAGGCTACCTCTCAAACAGATAGAAATCCGTCAGATGGCTCACTAGTCTGTCCCTTTTCTTCAAATAAATATGGGAATCCCACAAGGCTCTATTCTAGGCCCCCTACATTTTAATATCTTTACAAATGAGCTCTATTCATTCTGTCCTCAGTCATCACTGATGCAGTATGCAGATGACTACAGTATCATCACCAATGCAGATAACCTTTATGACCTGCATACTCTCACTCAAATCTCTTTTAACCTCATGGAATCTTGGCTTACTGACAACCAACTCACATTGAATCCAAAAAAGACAAAACTACTCCCTTTTCTACCTAAATCTCTCACCCATCTTAAATCTTCTTTTACTATCTCTTCCCTTAATAACACCACTATCTGAACTGAATCCCACACAGAGCTCCTGGGAGTAATTATTGATGACCAGCTTAAATGTGACCTCCATGTTCACCACTGTATTAAGAAAACCCACTCTACTCCATAGAAACCAAAGATTCCTTACTCCTAACTCCAGAATCGCTCCTACCCAGGCTTATCTTCTACTTAACCTCTTCTACTGCTCAGATCCTTGCTAACTTACAATCCTGTCTGTTATCTAAACTTGAAATTACATGTAACAAATTAGCAAGATTTGCAGCTAATTTGCCACCAAAATCACACCAATGTAATGCTCTTCAAATACTCAGTTGGTTAGAATTGCCTAACCAACTTTTACTTACTCATCTACTCATTATCTACTCTATTCCTAACAAACCATCTTCCTGTCCTAGCATATCCTCTCGTCTCCCTATATAACACTCTGTACACCCTTAGAAGCTCAAACCAATGTGTCTTAAACATACATTAACCCAAATAAATCGATTAAACAAAACCTATATAGTTTCAATCCTTCTCTGGTGTGGAATAAGTTGTCCTTGTCTCTTAGAACTATCTCCCAAGCAAATCGTTTTCAAGACAGCCCTCAAAAATTGCCCTTTCAGTGACTGGAAATGTGATTGCAACCACCTTACTTAAATCTTCCATTATCTTTCCACTTCTTCTACTTCATCTGTACTGTACCTTTTAAATTATATGCTTCTTACAATCTGGATCTAAAGATTACTCCTTATACCCCTCCAATTTCCTCCCCTTTATTATGATATTTATTTTTCTCTTTTTCCTGTTATTTTTTCATCTCACTTCCACTCCCATATCTTTTTTTTTTTACCTCTGCATATTTAATACTACACCGTCAATATTTGTGTCATATGCTATTCAGACACTTTTCTTACTAACCACCTTAATATCCTTTGCTAAGAAGGATGTTTCTTTTGCAGAGTTCTTTGGGTATTTTACTATTATTGTTCTCCTAGTTAAATTATTGTTTATACTTCTTACTGTACTTATTTTACATTATTTCCTAAAACAGTACTGTAAATTTATTACGTGTAAATTTTAAACTGTCTTTTCCTGCATTACTTGTATAATTTGTACTTGGGAGCTTTTCTCCCCAGGCCTCCAATGAAAAAGGGCGTAAGCTGAGACAGACTAATCCAGTCAACAAATGTCAAATAAATAAATAACTGCCAGTACTGTCATTACAAAGCTGAAGAGACATTTTTCTGTCCATGGTAGTCTGCGCAAAGTTGTTTCTGACCATGGTGAGCAGTTTACAAGTCAGCAGTTCAAATGATTTGCTGAAAAGTGGGACTTTGTTCATGTTACTGGTAGTCCTGAATACCCACAATCTAATGGCTTGGCTGAACGTGCAGTTCAAAGTGCAAAACAGCTGCCGGAGAAATCCAAATTAGACAATACTGATGTTTTCCTTTAATTTCAGAAGCATTCCTCATGGCAATTTACTTGGTTCCCTGCTCAGAGACTTATATCAAGATGAACCAGAACCACACTACCAATCAGGAAGAATTTGTCGATTCCAAGTGCTAAAAACAACAAAGCAGTAAGAGCTCAACTCCTAAAGAAGCTTTTGTCCCAAAAATCCTACTATGACAAAACCAGTAAGCCTCTGAATCCATTAAAAGAAGGACAGATGATGAGGATGCAGACAGCAAAACGATTTGACTGGATAGTACTTCTGAAACATTTGTGTGAGGAACCAACATCGTATATCATTGAGTTGCAAGGTATGGAATTCAGGCGGAATCGGAAAAATTTACTACCGGTGTCAGAGCCAGTGTTACAGCATCTTGTC
The DNA here is from genome assembly GCF_019279795.1 of Protopterus annectens. NCBI lineage: Eukaryota > Metazoa > Chordata > Ceratodontiformes > Protopteridae > Protopterus > Protopterus annectens. The sequence goes on along the minus strand of NC_056741.1, from coordinate 1,004,634,977 downwards.
TGTAATGGAGAATCTAATTATTAGAGTGATTTGTCCAATGTTCCTGTTCCAGAGAGCATTTTATCATCTGTTCCTGTTCCTGAAATATCCCTGAAAATACTGAAGCAGAACATTCTCCAGTGACTGTCCCTGTTGCTAAACCCAGTTCTGATTATTACAATACGAGGTCAGGTCGTATCTCAAGACCCAGTCCTAGATACACGGCAACCTGGACATGATTGTTATTGTTTATGTATGTCTGTATAATTTGCATGCTCATCTAACTGTCATTTTCATTTTCATGACAGAATAGTTAAAGAGGGAGGATGTAGATCAGAGTGTGTGTTGTACCTTTAAGAGCCATTCCAGTCTATGGGCATGTGCATATAAGTACTGACCACATGTGAGCAAGAGTGCCATTTTAAGTGAGCAGCCAGAGTGAAAGCATGTATTTGTGTAGCAGTCAGTCAGTTAATTCATTCGTTTAGGTTTTATGTTCCAATCATCCATCCTGATGTGTTTATGTGTAGTAAACAACTTAAATGAACACCCAGAGCTCATCATCTTATTTGAATACACAAGACAAGTCACAGCCTGGATGTTAAGTGATCCTTGACCAGCCTTTCTAGGCACTTCATTAATATGGAAATGACAGCCACAGGACAGTAATCATTGAGGTCCTTTGGTGGAGACTTATTAGGCAGCAGTATTGTGGTGTTCTTGAAGCAGCTGGGAACAATGGCCTGCTTCATCAAGTTATTGAATATGTCTGGGAGTACATTTGTCAATTTCCCAGCACAGTCTCTTAGGACCCTTCCTAGAATGTTATAAGGACCAGATGGTTTTCTCAGATGTATCCTCTTCGTGGTTCTATGGACATCAGTTGGATTTAGGCTGAGCATGTCTTTATTCTGGCTTGTTGAAGCTTTCATTAGTTTCATTCTGTTTCCTTCTTCAAACCTGATGAAATATACATTGAGGTTGTACAGGAATTCAGTGTTGTTCTCATACCAAAAAGAAGTGGGCTTGTAATCCTTTATGGCCTGCATTCCTTGTCACAATCACCTTGCGTCCTTTTCATCACAGAAGTCATTTTGGCATTTCAGACCATATGCCCTTTTCACCTCTCTTACTCCCTTTTTTAAGTTCAGTCTGGTGTGCCTGATTTCATTCTTGTTTCCTTCCTGAAGGCAGCATTCCTTACTTTCAGGAGCTCATATACTCTACTTCTGAGCCAGGGTTTCTGGTTGGCCCATGTGATGATGCACTTGTTGACTGTTACATCACCTATACATTTGGATATGTAATCCAACACAGATGCTGCATAACCCTCTAGGTTGGTTTGCTGATTTACAGTGGCTGCCTCTCTGAACATATTCCAGTCTGTGCATTCAAAGCAATCCTGGAGTTCTGATACTCCTCCATCTGTCCATACCCTTATATGCTTTTTGGGGGGCTTTCCTCTGTTTAGTAATGGTCTGTATGCTGGAACTAACATGATGGAGATATGGTCTGAGTTGCTCAGGTGTGAACGAGGCAATGCCTTGAATGCCAGTTTAACACTGGTGTAGACTTTATCTAGTGTGTTCTCACCCCTGGTTTTAAAATCCACATGTTGGTAATAGAGAGGAAGGACTGGCTTCAGGGTGGCCTGGTTGAAGTCTCCTGCTATTATGTCACCCTGCTAGACAGGGGTCCAGGGAAGTAAATATTGTGGGAAGAAATATCCAGGGAATTGTTATGGCTAGGTTTGTATAGGCCCTAGGTCCGATAGCCTAGCACCAACCTATGAACATTTTCTCGATTCTGATTTTGCAAATCACTGATCTCCTTGTATAGGGTAGCCAGTGCCTTATTTGTATTAGCATGGCGAGGGATGTATACAGCTGTATTGCTTACACCATTAAATTCCCTTGGCAAGTAGAAGGTTCTGTACTTTAGTGACATAAACTCTATGTTTCCAGGGCAGCGGATGGAGATTATCTGGCAGTTAGTACACCATCTGCTGTTTACATAGATACACACCCCTCCCTCATGTAATTTCCCACTGAGAGACTATATCCTGTCTGGTCTGAATAATGAGAGCCTTTCCTGATATACTGCTCTGTCTTTTAGATTAGAGTTTAGCCAAGTGAAAATAACAGTACAACAGTCTTATCACCTTATTTTTAGTAGTTATCTCCAGTCTTAAGTAGTCAATTTTCTTATCTAATGAATGAATATTTGCTAGTAGCATGGATGTAAGTGCAGGCCTGTATAGGTCTGCCTTCAGTCTGGCAGTGATTCCAGCTCGAGACCCTCTCTTCCTTGCTCTTTCACATCTCTTTCGTTACCTTCTTTATCTGTGACTGGTGGGTGTCATTACTGCTTGTGCAAGGCACTTTAAACCATGATTTAGTAGAATTCCTAATTTTTGTAACTCAAGGAGTGTTATAGGCCCCACAGGCCCTGCCGACATCAGATCATTAAACCATTTGCACTGCAAGCTTGATTGTTGAATTTCCAGAAGTGTCTCACTACTGTAAGTTAGATTATAGTCTATTTTTGTCCCTGATTTAGTTTTTTCCTTAAAAACTGACACATAAGTAGACAAATAATGCACATTTTCCTGCCAAGCCAGAGCAGCCGCTGCCTCACAGGTCACCGCCATTTTTCCCATGAATCTAACCCCCTGTAGGCTAAAGAAACACTTTTATCGGTTGAGGATTAAATATAGAAATACAAGTAAATTTAACTGTCATTCTTGGAGGCTTTTTTTTCACACTTTATATATGTGAGGCTTTTATTCTGATGGTATGAATTATATCTTTCAAAGCAATGATGTTAAGGTCAGCCCTATATTTAGTTACATTATTCATCCAAACCATAGCTCTCAACCTCTTAGAACCAGAAATCTGGGCAAAGCCATAAATAATGGGGGGACGAAGGCCCAAAAATAGGAAAAAAGTCTTACACACTTAAAACATTGATAGAATAATAGGTTTTGCATTAGCATAAATTTATTGAAGGGTATGAAGTCTGAATCTCAAATGTGTGTCATTATTTTCTGATTTCAGTTCTCAAAGATTAACCACAATTTTATGAGTAACAGGCCAAAATATGAGGCAAAAAGGGTCAAAAATATGAGGCAAAAATCTGGATATTCTGTAAAAATCTGTACAGTTGAGAGGTATGAAAAACCTAAAACGTCATATAAATTACGGCAGTATGTCACAACAGCCTAACTGAAACACTGTACTATGACAAGACTGTGGTTTACTCTCTACCCCAATCCAACCTTGTATCCTATGTGTTTTCTTGCCATTTAAACAGTGAACACATTGTTTATTATACACACTATTTTGCCATTTGAATGAAATGTAGACCACTTTAGTCTTCATGGCATGAAGAGTACAATAACTATATAGTTTATTTATGTTTCTTCTTTCATTGTGTGTTAAATCTCACAATTATCTAGAAGAAATGTAATACTTCAGAAATACTATAAATTAACCATATACTTCAGTTCTTCTTCCTACATTAACTGCTGCTTATTAAAGAAGTTAGTATTTACTAGTAGAGCAATTTTAGTAATCCCAAGATGGTTAGTCACACAGATATAGGGTCATAAATGTGCAAGTTAAGAAGCAAATGTCCTTTGTTAGTCATGGTCATATCTCATGGAGAATGTGCCATTAAATTCTGCACTAATTATTACCACAAACTGATTTTGGCTATACAGGAGGTATTCCAGAATGCCACCAGAATTAAGCCATCAGAAGGCAAAGGTGCAACTGTTGATGTACCTAAGAAGATAGTATGCAGTGCAACAAAGTCAACAAGCAAGTATGCCTAGCTCTCACCTCCAGAATCTGGGACAAATCTGGAAATAATCAGAGGCAATCAGGAACACTTTTTAAAAAAATATTGATAGTATTAATCTGAGAAGTAGCCCGAGTAAGAGAATGTGAATTAAAGTATATTTTCTAATTACTGTCAATATTTCATAAGTGTAATCCACCACCTTTTCTCCAACATCACTAGTCTTAGGAGGGATTAGGAGGAACGGAGCAATTTTTTTATCCAGAATCAGTGACTCCATGAAAACCAGGGAAAGCTGAAAGATATACATTTATGTCCAGTAAGAAACAGAAAACTCAGAGGCATAAACTAGGTATATGACTATCAACTGTCAGGGGTAATTTAGAAATGTAAATCAGAATATCAAATGACAATACTTATGATTAAACTAAACAGTCATTTCAAATGCAGTAAATATACAGGATTATGATTGGGTCTCTGATCATAACTATATTATTTGTTTGAGATATGGATGTCAAGAAATTCACTTCGAGAGCAATGATGGGGGTGGGGTGTTGACAATGGAGGGGAGTCATGGACAGTTTTTAACTATTGCTCTGATTTACTTAAAAAAGCAGTTTCTTACAGACCGACTGTAATGTTCTGCAGACAGAACAAACATATGAGGCAAGATATTCAGGAACAGTTGAGAGTGAAGGAATGCCACTTGCTTGAAACCCAACCCTTACAGCATTTAGAGGGTGTGTAACGATTATTATATCTCCTGAAAGTATGGTTATAGTTGGGTTTCTCACTACAGAAGCACTTTACGAGTTTATCTTTTTTCCAATATTGGAGCATAATTATGGTGTTACATGCACTACAAATAATTAACTGCTAACGTGCCACAAGTGTTTAAGCAGAGGGTCTACACTTGGCTGTACTTCCCATATTCCTGCAAACTATATACACTAGCTGCAAAGCTGTGTTACTTTAGAGGGGTCATCAGAGAAAATGGCTATGGTGGTACCACATGTGAGTCAAAGATGGGTGCATCACATCATTACACTGGCAAAGAAAGCATTTTGTCCGCAACCATGGGTTGTGACCAAGCAAACATAGAGTAAAACTGATGTCTACAACAGCATAACACGGTTATGCAGTACAGTGCATTGACTGACCATGCTGTGCATCAGATATTGTCAAACCAACATAGACCAGAGATGAGGGCAGGGAGCATTCATCATTAGTTGTATAACTGGAGTGGGGCACAGTTAATGGGACAGCAACACTAGCATAGGTGGAAGGATCAGGGATGGTCGTGGATGCCGGATGAGGTAGACACTAATATGTCTAAGAAACTGGTGAAGTCAGATATCACAACTTTTAGCAATGTAGTAGAGCTTATGTGGGTAGACTGCTGGTTGGCTGTATCATGTTCCCTTGTCAGAACTAGAGGCATCCTGTCCAAGGGGTGGCATACCATAGTGGGAGTATGTACAGGAACCCCACTGTGGCACCCATGTTTCATTCCAGTAGAATGTTAGCATTGACTACTAAGGGAATGTGAAAGAGTAGGTGAGACTCATTCTAAGGCTACATGGGAATGTGATGGCATTGAACTGCGGCTTCCTGAGTTGCTTACCCAGTGAGATGTACCTATGGTGGCTAAAGAAAAGCATCATCTATGACCATGAGAGAGTCCACACCTAGGGTTGGAGTCAACCATGAACACTGTGGACAGTATACATATCTCCAGAATGATGTGTGCCATCTCGGCAAGCCCGGTGTGTTTTAGTGAAGTGTGCATCCATTCCTGATCATGGCCATGAAGGAAAACTGCCTGCATCTGCATGGCTCACCAATGGCTGCCACTTGGCCCACCAATCCCCACCACAGATTTGAGATTTCTCGTTGCATTTATTCTCTCTCACTCTGCATGTTTTGCAGGATATCCCGCAGTCCATGCAGTAGTTGAAGTTCCTCATGCAGGCCATGCAGCACACTCACTCTTTCTGATGTGGTGTGAATAGTGACTGTCTGTTCCTGGATCATTAACATACACATCTGCTGATTGATATCAAAAGTGATATCCAGGTCCGGGAATGTCTTAGAGTCATGGCAGTGATGGATACTTAGCCCCCTCTCACCTCTGCTATGAGCATGCATCTCAGAAGCAGTGCAGTCATGTGCTATTATCTGTAATGGTAATGCTTGGATAGTATAAGTGGGACTGTCATAGACAATGTGTCCATCACTGAACTCAGGGAATGACAGAGGTTTATCTTGCCCCTTCACCTTCATCGCACAGATGCACATCTTTATATGATATGAGTATGTCTTCCACTATTAGCATTGCTGACACTGTGTCAGTGTCCTGTGCCATATGCATGGTGTTATCATTATCAGCTATCAGTAAACCACTGACATTCAATATGTTCTGACCCATTGAATTGGATCTTCTTCCATTCAAACCTCTGAATGCTTACATATAACATACTTGCATCAATACTGGATCAAACATGTTCTTTACTTCTGACTGCCATCTGTGTGGAGTGCCAAGTGTGTTACAGCTTTTAAGCTGTAAAATACTTTATAGTCCTACAGTTTTTTATAACTAGTAATACATCGGAGTAGCTAATCCTTCATACACTACAAATATTATGATTGACTTTCTCAAATGAAAAAAATATAGTATGTGTCCTTAAAATGGACGTCAAGATTCACCTCTTGAGCTTCACTTTACTCTGCTAATGAAATGAATTTCTTGGCATTCATTTCTCAGTGACCAGGAACCTCACATGCACACACACACACACACACACACACACACACACACACACACACACACACACACACACACACACAATGCATGCGCACCTGCACACACACACACACACACACACACACACACACACACACACACACACACACACACACACACACACACACACACACACACACACACACACACACACACACACACACACACACACACAGTAACAATAAAGATAGAAGGAAGCCTACACCTATTTGTCCATAAACAGTGATATTATACAGCATAGGAAAGTCTGTGAGAAAGAGTTAACAGTGCATAATGTAACATATTGCTGTGTGAAATCATTTACTTTCAAACATCCAGAAAATGAAATCCATCAATAATGTTACTTCTGCTGTAACAACTTCATCAAAATTAAGCAAAGTGGCATATACTTAATTCTAGTATTAATTAATTAATGAATGATTGCATGAATTATTGTATTACCATCAATAGTTATTGACTGCGGTGGTGGTGCTGCAGTAGCGCTGTCGCCTCACAGTAAGATGTTGTCCAGTTCGATTCTCAGCTATAGCGTCTTCTGTCTGGAGACATGTGTGAATGGGCATACGTTCGCTGAAGGTGGTGCATCAGGGCTAGCAACTCGGCATGTAAAAATCTACTGCCAATCATTAGCGGACCGGAGATCTGCTGTGGTGACCCCTAACCGAGAAAAGCCGAAAGACACAACAACAACCATTGATAGTTATTGAAAGACAATGATTATGACTGAAATACTGAATATGTTAAGTAAGATAGTGCACATCATAATGATACATTCTGGAAAATACCATATGTCACATTGGGCCTAGTAGCACAGTTAGTTATAATGCCACCTCACAGTGACAGGATCTGCTGTTTGATTCTCAGCTGGGGTCCATTTAGTATGGAGTCTGTATGCCTTCCTCATGCCTGTGTAGTTTTCTCCTAAAGGCATGAGATACACTGACTGTTTTTCATATTGCCTGTGGGCATGTGTGAGTGAATGTGCCAGCTTTTATCAATGGATTTGACAAGGATGTATGGACGTCTTACTGTTTGAGTTCTTTCTTTAGTACCAAACTAGTATAGTTATCCTTTAGATAAGACATAATATTCATCTAACAGGCTTGTAGTTTCTTTAGATGAGTTTCTTACTAAAATAACTATTACTTACCATTTTTAAAGACTTGCTGCTGCTCACTTTTGTTTGTGAACTTGTGCCATCTGCTGAGTTATAGAGTGCTATATGAAATCCCCTGGATTTTTCTGATGTTACTGTGTTTCAGAAGTGGTATGACTAGGGCAGCTATGTTGTTGCTTTCTTTTGGGATTGTTGATTAATATACAGCATGGTGATTCATCAGTTTGATCATCTGATTTTCCTTTTTCATTGATTTCATCTGCTTGGGTCCTGCTCAAGTCTTGGAGCACTTGTGTGAAAATTTTGTAGATTTCTGATGTGTATGTGCTGCCTGATTTGTATCTGTTATAGCCATTATACGTATCTGTGAAATCCTGCTTCTTGGTTTGCAATGCTGGTGTTAGGGCCAGATGAGTCTGGAATCTGTCAAGCATTTCTTAGGAACATAACTCTTACTGATTTATCACTGGATACTTAGTGGGAAGATGTACTGTGCCTGATACATGGTGCCTGAAAACTCTAGAGAGTATAAATATTCTTAATTGACTATAATTTTATCTGTCTAATATTGTTCTTAGTTACTCATACAGTCAAGAACTGATTCTGTTCTGAAGGATCTGATGCCAGACAGAAAGGAATGCTGAAACAAAAAAGTCTGATTGCCTCTCACTGAGGGGAAGAGAAAGGGCGGTACACTGGGAAAGATGCCATGTTACCTGCTCCTGTTGGAAACTACTACAACTGATATCTTGTATAGTAGTTCCTGTTTATTCCATTATAATGAATTTCATTATTTTTTGTTCTCTGTTCTTCTCTAGGGTTTGCCTAAACTTTATTACAGTATACATTTAATATTCCTTGAAGCTTTCTTCACTGGTACACCAATGAAAATATGTAATGCAACGCAGTCAGACATTCCTGGTGAACAAAATCAAATAAAAAACAAACAAACAAATGATTAAATAAATACATACATACATACATACATACATGCATGCATGCATGCATGCATACATACATACACACATACACCAAGAAACAGAAAAGTACCATTAGCTGGTATGGATGTTATGAGCTTAGTAAGTGTATGTGCCTCTGAGAAAGGTGTGTACTCTTCTAACCACCCCCCCCCCCATGGCACTCCCGTTTAGCTGAGAGGTTCTTCTTATCTGGAGAGATGAGACCTTCAAAATGATGGCATATGTCCTGGATATGAGGAGACTAGAGTAATGGAATATGCAAGGGGGCCTGAAGTGTGCAGTAAACTGACCTCACCAATTCAGACAGTAAACCGTAAGTTGTTCCGCCAATTTCCTGTTAGACTGCCATTGCATGATGCAGTTTGAGCAGTGATGAGCTGAACATATAAGTGGTCTGTATATTGTGTTATGCATACTTAACCTTGGTTTTGCCCTTTCATCACTATTCAAATAAATAATGAATATGTTCCACCTGTCCAGTAACTGTCTCATTGATGGTAGCTTTTATCTGAAGCTGCAAGGCTATAAAATTGAACCTAGCCCTGGTAGTCTTACAGTCCATACTTCCACCTTATCTGTGAGTGGCCAGTGGTTTGGAGAATGGACTGGTAGTGTGTCTTCATTTTCTGGTTTGCTTGCTTGCTCATTAATTCTCAGGCAGGTATGTATGTACATCCATAATTTTACAGTAGCCTTATTGTGATACAGGCACTTCATTTTCCATGAAAAGTATCTCTTAATCATCGTGCTGCCGTATAGGAGCCCATACTCATTGTTGTGCTTTTAGTTAGTCTGGCCAACTAGGATGACTTATTTGCCATGACTTAACTTCACAATAACCTGTACTTGCTTCAACATTGTTTCAGTTATTTTAACTGCTATTACAGTTTGGTTAAATTAGTTAATCTATTAGTTCTATATATACAACTATCTTTGAAGTATTTATGTTGGTCAGCTAGATTCATAGTTTCTTAGGTTCATAGGTGTATACTAGTCTAACACCAGCTAGGGCCCTTACATATCTAGCCATGCAACCCAAATGTGACCTATTTGATCGAACTATCCTAACCTGGAGATCTTCTAATGGATCTCTACCCATTTGATGATGTGCTTACCAACTGCTAACATTCCTTCCATATAGGAGAGTAGGTGTGGCTAAGATTTGTCAGACAGTGGTTGAAGGGAGCTTATTTGCTTTTTGTGCCTTAACCTGAGGGCAAAGCACCACAAATACAGGTGTGTACCCTACTAGTGGTAGTACAACAGGGGATGACTTGACATTTTCAACCAACTAACAGAACCTTCAACTCTTCTGTCTTTTCTGGGGCTGCGCTTTCTGATCAGTCTTGAAAAATCTGTGCATTATCTCTAAATTGCTCCACATTGTCAGCTAGCATTTCTTATGGAGATTTGGTTAAATGAAAACCTAGGATCACCCTTAGAGTTTAATTTTCCTGCCAGTCTCTGTATTATTCATACCTCTAGGCAGGGAGACATTAGTGGATGTGTGAACAACTGTTGTTCCTTAGCATTGAGGTTGTACTATGGAAATACTGGCAACACAAATACCCTTGAGTATGTCCCTGTAGCAGAAGTAAATTGTAGATTTATTCTGGTATACCATCGACCCAGCTACCTGGGAGCTTTTCTGCAAGAGTTCAATAGCACCAAATCAATCTGATGCATAAATGCCTGAAGTGGTTGATTTTGGGGTGATTTCCATAAATGTAGCCAACATTGAGACAAGTGAACCAACTGAAATTCCTCAATCTGCTACAGAATTTTGTCTTTACTCAGGAAGTTAGCACTGTTACCAACAAACTTGGGCACTTGTTGGACTTGTTCTTCTAGAACTTGATCTGGAAACTAGGGACTTGGTTCTAGAACATGTCCTGCTCTTGAAACAGCTATGGCCTTGGAGACTTTAGAACTGGCCACCAATATTTCCTTTGCATAATGTTGAACTAGTCCTATGTCAGAAATTGTGAGCTATTGCTAGTGTACTCATCTACCTTTATTGGGCAAACTCTTGTATTGTCAGTGCATGTTGTCTATAATACTGATGTGACTAGTATTTGCAATTCTGTTGTATGAGTGTTGTACCAGGCCTATAGCCTGGAATGGTGGTTGGAGAGAAGATAACAGAGGATGCGTCTCCTGAGGACAAACCTATGCATTATGCTACTTATCTTTTTACATAAACGGGTATCTTTCTTCAATACTGACATTTTTGCCACATCATCAGCCATGTACCCAGACTGTCTTAATACCTGAGAATTTTTTCTTTGACAAATGAAAGGAAGATACATGATTCTTTGAAAATAAAATTGGCAAGATGAGGACATTTTCTTCCACATTCTCTAACTGAGCATTTTAACATGTCCAGAGTAACCTTTCTAGAGGTGTGCTGGACAAAGTTTGACTGTGTGAACTATGGCAGGGACATCAAAGTTGTTTCATCTATGCCTTCAGGTAAGTAAAATGTGGGCTGAATCCCAGCTCTACAACATTAGCTAACTTTTGCCTTGAATCACCGTGTCCAGTTGTTTACCAAATTATGTGATCATTGTTGAAAAATACAGTATCCACATCTTTATTAATAAAGTCTTAGAAAATCCAGCACTTGATTGTGATATGATGGAAAGCATCCACCCCATCTCTTTCCTTCCTTTCATAGGTAATAGTATAGTTATTATTATAGATATTCTCTATCAGTTTTATACAGGTAATATTCAGCTCCACCTCTCCTTTGCTTGGGAGTCTGTGTCTGATTTTTCTTCACTGGAACACTGCATAGACTACATTCTTCAATCTTAACCAACCCAAGTCTTAGGTTTTGCTGCTGCAAGCTACTGCCTGTCCATCATAGCTTTCTCACCTTTCTCTTTAATAAGTTACAGTGGCCCCAAATGGAACGTGTGTCTCAGGTCTGTGATCTGGGTGTAGTACATAATGAAAGGTTGATGCTCAAGGACCGAGTACCTAATGACATACTCACTATAAGAAAACTTGTCAGCTTTTCTTTTGACAGCAACACCATGCTTCTGTCATATAAATCATGTCCTACTTCCTCTCAAGGCGGCTCTTGCCAGGTGTGCCTTTAAAATCTTGACTGCTACATACCATGCTTTTGACAGCCTGGGTCCTGCTTTTTTTCTAAAGGAGCTGCTGAAGCCATATGCCAAAACAGTGCATCTCGTGATTCAGAGCAGGGCTGCTGGCTGTCCTAATCACCTACACTGAAGTATCTAGAATCTACCTTCAGCCCTTTTGAATCAGCTTCCTTCACTGATTTAGACATGGATTTTCAAGTCTTCCTGCAGGAGATCAATTAGATGCACACTGAAGAAGGGCTCTTGCCTGAAAGCTTTGTGTTCTTTTTTTGTGTTTTGTGAATAAACCATTAAAATCTGCCAGCGTTTCCGGCTCTTGAGGTTTTTTATTCTTTGGATTTTTTTTGTTGTCCAGTGTTGGTTCAGCTTAGTGTTGGTCATATTTTGTTTGATCAATTAAATATTGCATGTATGTGTAAGTCTATCTATATCCTATTAGGGTAAGATATGCCAGTTAGTGCACAGGATTAATATTCTGAACTACTTATGAGTTGCTTCCAACAGCCAAGGGTACAGGATTTGATTTCTTCCACCCTTGTTTGCCTGTGGTGTGACTCTGAGCAAGTCACTTAACAAGACAGTACCCTGAAAAGGGCCATCTGTGACCAGTAGGGTTACCCAATTAAAAATATATAAAATAAAAAATACTTCTTTTGGTTGTACATACCACAGTTTTTTAAACTATTGATACTTTATGTACCCCTATTGTCATAATCATTTTAATTCTTTTTTTTCTATTGGTAAGTCTATATTAACTTCCTTATATTTCTATTATATCTGTCATTAGACATTTAAATGCTTTATTAAGTAAATAAATAATACACTAATTTCTAGCTTTCTTCTTCAAACATTGTACTTGAACAGTATATACCAATCCATCGTCCTTCTCAGTTTTCCTATATGTGTCTCTAACCTCTCTTCTTTGTTATGTTTAAAGCAAGTAGCAGCTTGATATTTATGTATGATCCTTACAAATGAACTGCAGTATGGAGTTGAGCAAGCCAGAATGACATTCCACCCAACAGGTGCTCAGTCCCAAAAGGCAGCCAAATGTACCCCATAAGAAGATCACAAAGTTAAACTAATAATTATATAGATGTGTAATAAATCCGGACAACGCCTAAAATAGTAAAGAACAAAGGTCCCAAAATATGAAAAAATTGTAAATATTGTTCTTATAGACTATGTTACTTCTAAATTTATGCTATCTATATATTGTCATAGCAGCATTTTTATTAAAGGAATGAAATGAAGGTGAAGGTGCAAAGAACAGAATCAGATGGTAAAACCAAAGAAAAAAGGAGGTAAAATTGAGCAGCGATGTCAGTAAGAGAATAAATGGTCCAGATCCATGCTATCATCTAATCAAATGCCACTTCCAAAATCCAATACTACTTCCTTGCAAGCTGTATGTTCCCATCTGTGACTCAGGAAACCCATACCATGTATTTATACTTATTGTATGCAGTCACCATCCAACCCAATACCATGTTCATGGATGACTTTAATTACCCCACTATTAACTAGGAATCATATGCGACACCAAACGTACAGGCACAGAGGTTCCTGAATTTTGTAAACATAAATTCTCTGGACCAGATTGTCAGTACTCCAACAAGGGGTGCAAACATACTGGATCAGGTCCTCACTAATGTGGGAGAGTACTGCACACCCCCATTGTATAATATCTTCTCTGGTAAGGTCAGACCCCAAAATGGTCTCCTTTGAAGTAAAAATAAAACCTGGAACCCCAGCTAAACCTGGAATATTTACAAACTCGTCTATGGCTAGCTTCCTACTATCAAGTGATAACCTGGCAAAATTTCAAGTCCCCATAAATCCTGAGTACACCGTTGCCTACACAGAACTTTTCACAGAACCCCTATGCAAGCATGTTAATAGCTACATAGAAGCAGCTGTACCCACCAGGAAGAAGTACAGAACTAACTCAAAAAACAAGCCAACCTGGTGGAATCACAACATCAACAGGCTGTATAACAGAAGGAAGAAAATCATGGCAAAAATTAGGAGGTGCAGCACCCAGCAGGATAAAAGCATGCTCATCAAACTTAACAAACAACTCAGAGGACAAATAAAGACTATCAAAGCCAAATTTTTGACAAATTTGGCCTCTGCGGCCAAGAACGAATACAAGGTATTCTTTAGGTATGTCCGCTACTTTAAAGGCAAAACACAGTTGTGTGCAGAGCTCATTGGAAATGGAGCCACCTATACTGAGACAGAAGATATAGCAAACCTACTGGCCAACAAATTCAGCTCCAACTTTACCCCTCTCTCCTCAATGAGCTTCCCTCAAGAAATACTATCAATTAAAACTCCCCTGCTATCATTAGGGACCAAGTCCTTATTTCTCTCTCTTTAAGACCAATAGCACTGCATCAATGGGCACAGACAATATCCTAGGATGCCTTCTAAATAGCATGAAACATGATCTATCAGGCTGCCTGGAATTGCTATTTAACTGTAGCCTGCAAACAGTCTTCATGCCTCATGATTGAAAAACAGCAACAGTCATCCGTCTGCACAAAGGTGGGCCATCTACATGCCCTGGAAACTACAGACCCATACATCTTACTAGTCTCATATGCAAAGCCATGGAAACAGTCATCATAGAAATATTCAATAATAACATAGGAAATCTCCAGGCACTGGACCTAACCCAATTTGGTTTCAACAAGGGCAGGTCATGCCTACTCAACCTGGTGGACTTCTTTGAGAAGGTCAACAAAGCAATGGATGTGGGCAAAATGGTTCACACTGCCTACCTTGAATTGGCTACGGTATTTGACACAATCCCTCACTTAGGCATTGTTGACAAACAAGAGGTTAGGTACAAAGCCTTATGTCATCCCATGAATAGCCAGCTGGCTCACAGACAGGACCTAGGAAGTTAGAACTGGGGAGTCTATCTCTACAAAGAGGCCATTCACAAGAGGAGTCCCTCAGGGACTGGTCCTGGGACAGCTCCTTTTTGGCATTTACTTCTCTGACATCAAGGCCAATGTCAGTGGCCACTGGCTGACTCAATTTGTAGATGATTGCAAATTAGGAGCTGTCATTGAATCACCCACCAGGAAGGGCTATCACAGACAAACAACTCATGCTAGAGCCATGGATTAAAATGAAATGTCAAGAAATTAATAATTGTATCCTTCAAGAAGTCATCCACCCCTGCTAACTATCATATTGACAACACACTCCTAAGAGTTGACTCGGTAGTCAGGGACTTGGGAACACACATAGACATCTAGTCTTTGACCATCATGTGTCTACAATACTGAGGAAATCATTCTGTGTTGTGCAACTTATAAACAAAGGCATGGCATCTAGGTCCAAGGAAGTAATTGCTCTACTGTATTTGGCATTCATCAAACGTGTCATTGAGTACAATGTCCACTTTGCTATGTAACTAAGCAGGCATATCCAAAAGTTGGAATGTCCACAGAGGTTCCTCACTAAAAGAATACAGGGCATAAGTAACATGTCCTACGCAGACTGATTCAAAGCCCTATCCCTGTATTTTGAATTCTACTGGCTGTTGGGGGAAGATTTATGGCTGGTATACAAGGCATTATCAGACCACACTCTAATGGACCTCTTGCATATCTGCAAAATAAACAGCACCAAAATTACCCATTCTAAAGACATAAACCTTGCCTGTGATATAAATAGGACCTACTGGAGAAACAGGTATGCATCCCAGAACTACCCCTTCTCTGGAATAGAATACCCAACCATGAGAAGCAGAGTTCATCCCTAACCCAGTTCAAGTGTAACTTGGACAATTGGATGGGGAACAGGAAATTCATCCCTGGTTTGGCACCTATGTCCTCTAATAGACAGGCAGCCTGTAAATGTTTCATGTCCCAGGTCCTTGTTTCTAAAAGCTTCACCTCCCAAGCCTCTGCTTACACTTATCAAGGGTACCAGAACTTTTTGGGATGCATGGCTAGCCTTAAACAGGCCCCTGTGGTTGTTAGCCTAATAAACACCTATGAACCAAACGGAGAGACAAATGAGTGATCAAGAAATAATGGAGGAAATGCAAAATCAATTAGAAAAGATGTATAAAGAGGTAATAAACACAGAATATATGTATATATATATATATATATATATATATATATATATATATATATACACACACACACACACACACACACACATATATATATATATATATATATATATATAGATATATATATATATAGATATATATTTACATAAAACTAACTTGTAAATCCAATCAAAGTGAAAAACAACTATATTTCCCAAGATAATACAAAAGGGTAAGGGCAGGGAAAAAGCAAATAAGAGGAAAAAACAATTATAATTGGTTAAAGAATTAGTCAGTCAAGCCCACAAAAGGAAGTGCTATCACCATAGAAACAAATTTGTAAGAAAATGGGAGGGATTGTAGGAAAAAGAAATAAAGTAATGTGTGCAAAAATAAAGAATTATAATCAAAGATGTAAACAAACTAGCTAAGAGAATGAGAGGGGAGCATTAGAAAAAAATAAGGACATAAAGAGAAAAAAAAATCAGAAACGTTAAGCCAAAGCACCATTAATTGAGTAGTGACTCAATATCTAAAGGAAGATGAAAGGGTCACTGCTGTGGAGCACTGTCCATAGTTGTTTAGCTGGTTTTTACTTTTTTAAGTTTAAATAGATGGTGATTAGGGTTTACATAATAATAACTACAAGAAGGAAGGTGCAATCCAAAAGGAGATGACATTTTTTCAAAGGAACCAATGTTTTCAATGCTCCAGTGCAAGAAAGAATAAGGAAGTAAGAAGAAAAAGCTGAACAAAATAAAGATCAAGAATGTTTAGGGTACTGACATGGAATGTAAGTGCCATCACAGAAGCAAGGAACACTCAAAGGGTTTTTAGAATATATATACAAGAGGGACTGGATCAACATTAATACTGCTGCAAGAAATGCATCAGAAAAAAGGAACTTGAGGAAATAATTTAAAAATGGTTCAGAGAAGGATGGCATACTGAATTACAAGATGGAGGAAAGGAGAGGATGATACATGAATAAAAAGGGGACAACCAATATGTATAGAAAAACATAAGAAAGATGTAAGTGCTAATGAAAGGAAAATGGAAATTGGAAAGGCACTAAAATCACAGTGGGGAATTTCTATATTTCAGCTAGGAGGGAGAGAGTAAGAGAACATTAATTAAAACAAATAATCACAGTAGTAATAACATTCCGTTAAGGAGTAATAATATTGGCAGGAGATTGGAACTTAGTAACAAATATCAGAGATGCCACTGCAGCGCCAAGAGCCTTGAAGGTGACAAAAATGTGAAATTATTAGGTAAGATTATGAAGGTGTATGGACCAGAGAATATAATGGAGAGAAGGCAGAAGACAAAGAACTGTAGATATTATGCAGGGAAATGTAATTCCTTTTTGTGACTAGACAAGATACATGTATCTGAAGAGTATGAGTACTTGATAAAAGTGGAGGAGATACATCAAAGACTACACTCTGATCATGCCCTATATTAAGCTGAATATATGAGAACCAATAAAATATGGAGGAGAAAGATACTGGAGATTAAAAACAGGATGGGTAGATAATTAAGGCAAAGGCAGGAAATAAGAGGGTGGGAAATGTTATTAGAGAATGGTAAGGTAGGTCAGAAAATGTGATAGAGACATTGGAAAATATGTAATAAACAGATCAAACAAGAAACCCCAAGAGAAGGAAAAAGGACTAAGGAAACTAGAAGAAGGAGTTAAAGAGGCTGCTGAAGAAGAGATAGTAGAGGACTACAGGAGCTGATTAAATAAGTATAAGGATTAAACTGATCACATTAAAGAGAAAAACACTTGGATTCTTATGCTTTGAAAACACACCTAAAGCTCTTAAAGCATTGCTAAAGAGATTAAGAGATTAAGCCAATAGAGGTAATTTGACACAGTTGACCAAAAGCAATCACAAAACCCATTTCATTGTATGGAGACGCTACCTCCTGCACTTCTGATTATACTGTCTTCAAGGACACAATAACTCAGACGAAGAAAAAACACTTGCAACAACAAAAAAAAAAAAGAACAGGATAAAGAAGTGATATGTGTTCCAGCAAGGTAGATTTAATAAAAAAAAAAAAAAAAAAGAAAAGAAGAAGAAGAGGAGGAGGAAGAAGAAGAAAAAGTAATTCACTAGCTGTTAGTTACATACTCTTTTTTTTTTTTTTGAAATGGTACTAGGACTTAGGTACTAGGAGTTAGGCTTTAAAGTTTCCTTAATGTCTTTATTGCATCTATGTTTTCACATTTGCTTTTGGATTTTTTTAACTAGTTACTTTTTTATATCTTCTGTGATAAATATTGGCATATGATTTTGATTTTTTTCTTTATTTTTTGTGTTTTTTATTATTTTTATGAGGGGCTTGTTACTGATTGGTGTATGTTTTAGAAAGGTTGGATTTTCTCATTTTCATCTTTTTTCCCTTCGTCTGGGAAATTGAATCCAGTGAGTATGGGAGGTCACTTTTAGGGAATTTTGTTTATTTTTCATTTTATGTTTCACACATACATTTAGTATATTGAGGATGTAACAAAATGGTAGTTTCATTGAAGGGACAGGGCTGAAATTAGTTCATTTCCTAGAAGACCATGTTTTAAGGATTGTTGCCATGTTTAGGTACTTATGGGCTAGGCTTTTTTATGTGTGTGTGTGTGTGTGTGTGTGTGTGTGTGTGTGTGTGTGTGTGTGTGTGTGTGTGTGTGTGTGTGTATGTGCGCGCAAACCTGGCTGTAATGGGGGATGGCTTCATAGGGTTCCTATTACCTAATTGAACTTTCAGAAGGTCGAACACCAGAAGTTCGAACCTGGAAGTTCGAAAGGTGAAAATGTCGAAGCCGTGGAAGTCCGAATACTTTCCCAGGGAAAGAATTCGGTTGGATGTTTCTATGGCTTCGACATTTTCTCCACTGTGGTGTGAAAGTTACGTAACGGGTTAAGGTAAGTGTGTGATTGTGATGGACATTGGAGATAGGGTGCGGGTAAGGTAAGCGTGTGATTGTTACGGACTTTAGGGTTAGGGTGCGGGTAAGGTAAGTGTGTGATAGTGACAGACCTTAGGGATAGGGTTTGGGTTAAGGTTAGCGCATAGGTAGTTGTGTATGTAAGGTTTAGTGTAGGTTTATAAGGTTTTTGGTGAGCTTGTGTTGTGTGTGTTTTTCGGAACAGCAAATTTTTTCCCTGGGAAAATATTTGATGTTCTGTTTTTCTGATGTTATTACATTTCAATCTTCCAAGTTCGAACATCTGGTGTTCAAACTTTTGGAATTTCGATAATGTAATATGAACCCGGCTTCATATGCTGAGATGGGTCTGACTGCTTGGTGGTTAAGACTAGTACAGAGTACTGATTTAAGCATTTGGTTCTGCTGATGTGGGAATTCATTTTACTCTTTGTATAAAGTGCCTGGCTCCAACAATATTGTACTGTCCAGGGTAAAAGACAAGTACAAATTTTGTACATGTATTTAGTTATTGCATATTTTTTATAGTTTTGGGTTTATCTATACCTCAATTAGTGTAAAGTAGGCAAGATTCTTTGTGATACTGAACTGCTTGCTCACTGATTTCTGTATGCCATCACTTTCAGTGCATTTATAAGTATGTGTATGTCAGCAGTGATTCTTTTTGTGTTTTGGATTTGTACCTTTCTTCAGTGTTTGGACAACTATGGAGGGCAGTTTCCCATAATTTCACTGGCCAGCTTGATTGACATGGGCATTCTGAGGCAATGTAGTGATTGCCTAGGGTATACTGATAACTGCTTACTCCTAAGACAAGCAAATATCCTATGCGACAGATGTAATTACACATTAAAACTGGAATTAGTTCTCTCATGTAATAGTAAATTGGACATCAAACAGGTAGTCAGCATATATAGTTCACCTCTCATGCAAAATGAGGTCACAACACATAAACCCACATATGCTAAGATACTCACTAGAAGCCTTCAAAAAGATCAGAGACTTCCTAAACATAAACCACTTGCACACACTGCTATGAAAATAGAAAGCAATACACAAAATAATACACACACCAGTGTCTCAGCAAATAATCCCTTAAGGCAAAACACCTCAAAACCTAATGTCTGGGTCATATGTGACTCCATAGTGAGACACGCAGATGTGCCCCTCATCAGGCTGGACAAGAAGGTCACAATCAGCTGCCTGTCAGGTGCCAAGATCTATCAAATCACACATGGACTCAAGTCACTCAACAAGTACCATTATGACTCTGTCATAGTTCATGTTGGGATGAATGGCGTGAGACGTACCTCTCTGGACTATATGAAGAGAGACATGACTGAACTCTCAGATTATTTGTCCCAGGCAAGTATGACCCTATCCCTAAGCAGCATTCTAACTTCACCCAGGATGATGTCACAATATAAACAAAAAAATGATCAACTACAACAATTGGATCAGCTTGTGGTGTCAGTCCAGGGGAATCTAGTATCTGTCAGCCTGGGAAGACATGGTCGACAGGCCATGCTGCTTTGCCAGAAATGGTCTGCACCTGTCTCCTCTAGGCTTTTGGATACTGACAAAGGTGCTTGACTCCACTATAGTGCCTTTTTTAGGCAATGTCAAAACAACAAGACTTCCAACGTAACAAAATTCACTGAGACAAGCTCAAGGTCCTGCTGCTTAATGCTAGGAGTGTAAGCAAGAAACTGCACTCCCTGAAAGCACTCCTCACCTTGAAAGATGCTGATGTCTGTGCAGTCAGTGAGAAATGGAGAGCACCCCAGCCATGCAAGGCTACAATGCCTTCCACATGTTCAGAATTCAAAATGAGCATGAAAGAACCAAAGATGGAGGTATACCCATCTTCATTAAAGCCAAGTAAACCTCGAGACTGATCAAATAGTATGACTCTGGAACTACTCCATGTCCAATTAACTATACACAAAATGCCCTACCATTTCACTGCTAGCTCTAGGGCCCATACCATGAATCTAAAAAAGCACACCGCCTACCTGGACTTAGCGGACTCACTCACCATACAGCCCAACACCTGAGTCATGTGAGATTTCAACTATCCTTCCATCGACTGAGTGACATACATAAAACATGAACAGGCTCGTCCAGAGGTTCCTGGACTTTGTCAATACAAATGCTCTAGAACAGATAGCCTGCACCCCAACAAAGGGCTCAAATGTCCTAGACATAGTACTCAACAACATGCAGGGTCACTGCACTCCCCTCTTTGTGATGCCCTCCCTGGTAAGGTCAGACCATAAATCAGTTTCATTCAAAATAACTATTAAACCTGTCATGACCACAGGAGCAAAAAAAAAAACTAAAAAGCTTTTCCAAAGTAAATTATACCCTACTAAGTGATGGTATAAAAAGTTTTAGACCCTCCACAATCACAGACAACAATGACTCCTATGCAGAGGTGTACACAAATGCCCTGTATAAACACTTAAGCTACCGTATAAACTCAACTATACCTGACCAGATTAAAACCATGTCCTCCTGAAAAAACAAGCCACCCTGATGGACCTCAAGTATAAAAAGGTTATATAACAAGAGGAAGAAACTGATGTATAAGAACAAGAGGGAACTGACTCAGCAGAGGAAGAATTCCCTTCACAGCTTGAACAAGCAAACAGAAATCTTGTAAAGTTCTCTAAAGCTAATTATGAAGCTAAAATAGCATCCCTAGCTAAGGATAATCATAAGGCATTCTTTAACTACATCCAGAATCTAAAACAGAATGCCCAGCTATATGCCAAACTGGTAGTAGATGGTACCACTCATACTATACCGGAGAAAATTTCCAACCTGCTAGCTGACAAATTTGGTGCAAACTTCACCCCCTGTCCCCACCAGCCATGCCCCAAAGCATATCTGACACCAGTCCTCTGCCTAGTATCTCTATAGATCAGGTCATATTTGCGCTCTCCAAGGCCAAAAGCACGGCCTCAATGGGACCAGATAACATTCCAGGTTGCTTAGTTTAAACAATGTAAAACAGGACCTAGCAGGCCCAATTGGCATTCTCTTTAACCATAACTTGAGAACATCAACAGTAATTCCCTTGCACAAAGGGGGGGGGGTATCAACCGACCCTGTGAACTATAGACCCATAAGTCTAACCAAAGAAAACAAAAATAAATGGCACCAACACTGAACTGACTGCAACATTTAAGCTTTTACTAGTGCTTCTGGTACCTCAGCCAAAATGCACACCTTTAATGATACTATGCACACCTTTAAATTTATTATTCTTCAGGTAAACAACCCTAGTTTTAGGGGGGGAGATATCAGAAATTACACAGAAAGAACAGAGATGGATTATCAGATTTAAGGCACATGCCAGTCCAGGACTGAATGATAAAATTCCTTTAAAGCCTGTTTTAAAAAAACAGGAGATTAATTGTTAAATAAATTTTATACATGTGTCTGAATTTAGAGATAAGACTAGTGTTTTCCATGTATATTTTAATTTATTTTCAGTAAGGTTTTAGTAATGTCTCATATATTTATATATATATATATATATATATATATATATATATATATATATATATATATATATATATATATATATATATATATGTTTGTTTGTTTTTAATATTTTAGGATGTGTGTTTTTTAATACCTGATGCAGTATCAAGTTGTTATACAAGGGAAATGTTATATTTACATATGTATTTCATATATTTTTAGCATCTGGTTTCTGACTCCAATTTTTGGTGATGTCATTTACTTTAATTATTCAATTAATAAGTTGTTATATATAAGGCAGACAAAGGTTTGACTAGTTGTTTGCTAATGGTCTGAGGAAGCCTTTTAGCGAAGGCGCTTACCTATCCTTTGTGCTCAAATAAAACATTTTTGGTTTTATCAAGAATGAGTTATCTTTGGACGATTTATCATTCATCATTTTTGCCATTTAAATATCATTTGATTGATGCTGGAGACCTTATTCTGTACTGGGTTGCTCCTAAACTTAATCGTTTATTTTCTTTACATTTTGAAATAAATATTTTAAAACATTAATAAGCATATAATGCAATGAAAATGTCATATATTGAGATTCCTCTCTACATTTAAACCATTTGGTTGTAAAATCCTAAAATTAATAATAAACCTGTTTCCATTTGTAGTAACTTATGTGCAAAATCACTTCCCTGGTTATTATGGGGTTAAGATAGAGCTTTAAAAAAACTTTCTGAACCTGCATGTGCGGAATGGATTTGTTTAATAGTATTTCTATTTACCATAAGTCCAACCAGCCTCATCTGCAAGCCCATGGAAAGAATCATCATGGATCTTATAAAAAAGGACATAGGAGACCTTTATACTCTATGAACATATGAAATTTAATTTTTCATAAAGCACACCTTGGTCTTTGACAGATGATACAATGGAATAATTTCCTGATTCATTGTATATGGATAACTGTGGTCAGTTTTTTCCAAAATGCAGACCAGTACTCATTTGGAATTAAACACTACTCCATTGTAGATTGACTACTCATATGCACTATCTATATACATTTGTAGAGTGCAGTGTTTGTTGATATTCCTGACCACTGACCTGATCTTAATATCATCTGCATGTTTATTTGGATATCTTTAGAAAGATGAATGATGGATATGAACAAACTAAACAGAAAAGTCCTCAGAATGGAACCTTGAGGAACTGCAACCCACACAGTAATATAGCTGTTCATTTGCAAATCTTCAATCATATTAAGAATACTCCTGTGTGGTACAGAATCAAACGTTTTAGATAAATATAAATAAATTATATATAACAAGAGATTATTCTCAAACATATACAAGACATTGGAATAGAACCCAATGAGGTCACTTTGACTTGATGTTCCAGCAAAAACTCCAGGATGTATAGTATCAAACAAATGCCTTGTGGTAGTAGGAATTATGGACAAAATAGCTTTCAAATAAACCTTGTTGATAATGTTTGTTAGACTGATTGGGTGATAACTTGGCAGCAGTAGTTTCTGATTACTGATTTGGAACTGGTATAAACATGTTTTGTAGTTGTACATTTTGTAATCAGCTAATCTTTTTTTCATAACTTGCTTTCTGTTTCCTAACAGATTTTTTAAATGATCTATGTTGCTCTTTTCCATTTTTGTTTGTACTCCGGTGCTGGAAATTTCCTGACCATTTGCCAAAGGTGGCTTTTCTTATTATAACACCTAAAGAGGAAATTTGACTACCATGGGGGAGAAGGGCACTTTTTGCCATTATTTTTATCTATCCTAGTTTCGTGTGAAATAAACCTAATTACTAAGGAATCCATAAAATCATGAGATCTTCCATTTGTCAGTGATGTTTTCCCACTATTTGTCTCTTCCCACTTCCAGTTTATTATCTCACTTTCTATTAGAATATTGTTACCCTGATAGCGCTTCCCCAGTCACATATTACATGGCTTGCTCTAAACTCAGATCAAGTTCCCATTCAACACCACAGTGCTCAGAGTTTCCTATATTAAAGACAGCACATTCTATAACTAAATCTAAGGATTTTGAAAGTACCATTTTCAATGTATTCATTCCCTTAATAAAAAAAAGTTAACAATTTGATTGTAGCTCAATGTCTATTCATGTCAGGGTGGCGTTAAAGCACTCCTCTTCAGTTCCCTGTGACTATTCACTGATGTCATTAGCCAAGGTTCAAGTGGATAGTCAATGTCACATGAAAGACGATGGGGAGGGGACATGTAAAGATGGGGTGAGTTAGCCATTAAACCCTTACTCACTGTACAGATAAATAGCTATAGGGGAACAAAGTTGTTTGAGATGCAATTACCTATTAAGTGTCTGTGTATTATTCTGCCATGCAGGAAGTGGCTGTACAGTGAACCTGTGCACCATATGAGAGAATCATGGGTACTGTCAGATTGCTGGTCAGATGTGTTTAGGATTTAGCCATGTGCATCATCCACTATCTTGCAGTTGATGGAATGGTAACTCTTCCTATTATAGAATGTCTCCCCAGGGGCTCACTTAGGGGTCTGATGCCCACATGAGTGCAAATTATCCCAGCAAGCACCTCAGGAAAATATGCCATTCTACAGAATGCACCCATGGTACTTTCTTTGTCCAATGATGACACTGAGAAATAGATATACTTATCCACATGGGCCAAGCAGAGCCAGATGATGATCAAATAGGGCCCTAGGCAGGGTAGTGGATCACAGCCTCTTCCTGACACAGAACAGCCCCCTCAGCAGCAATTCCCCAGCACCCCCCCCACAGCCATTCCAGTGTCCTATTGCTTATTTATTTCTGCCCAGTTACCATAAACACTGTACAGACCTATCAGTGTGCATACAGTTTTCTTCTTTACTTCTACAATGATTACAGATACTTGGATTTAACTTTAAAAAATTATTTCAAATTTAAAGCACAAATACTGATGGCCATTTGCTAAACAAATCTCACAATGAAACAGATATAGAATGAACAGTAAACTTCTCTGCCCTTGGAACTTACATCTATTGAAATGGCATTGAAACACACATTCAAAGAAAATGCATCTTGGCCAGTGGTGAATTAAGTTTACCTTTTGGTGTTTTCAAATCATTGCCCCTTTGCCCACATTTTTAACACCATGTATACATGCATGTGTTCTTTGATTCACCTTCCTCATTGTATTAAATTTTATTCCTTGTATAATACAGCATCACTTGTTAGAGTGTGTTTTAAATTTGTAGTTTTGAACATTTTCCAGTAAGCAATGAAACAAAATGTATAAACCAATAATGACAAAACTGCCCATTTCAGAACATTTCAACCATAAAAGGCAACTCAATCTTCTGTCATTATAATGCACCAATTTCAATCAATATGCACAATCTCTGTAGAAGTAAAAATCCTCTAAATAATTCCACATTAGAGAGATAGGTAACTAATGAAGAGGTCACTGCTGGCAAACAACTTTATATTTCAGTGTTTCATTTACAAATTCAGTGCCCACTGCCCTTGAAGAATAAATTGCCTGCTTTACAGTAAAGAAAATGGTAAGTTGATAATATTGCAATAAGGAACTAATGGCAAACTGACAACAAGTTCATAGTTACTAGGCATCTCATCCAAAGAAGGATACACTCAGGACTGGTTCATTCCCACCCCCTTAAAGTGCAACACAATACCAAAAATATATCTATATGGTATGGAAGTAGAACCCACAGCCTTCTGCATCAAAAGCAAGCATGCTACCTGTTTTGCTACTAATATTACTTCAAGCTTTCCTAGCACAAACAGGGAGACCATTTGCTAAACAAAACAGTTGCACATTGAAGACAAACTTCACATGAGCAGCAGTAAACTTCTCTTTCCTTGAAGCTCATAATTTCTTGAAAATGCACTGAAATTCACTATTCTTTGAAAATGCATTGAAGCTTAATTAATTGAAAATGCACTGCAGCTCATATTTTTTTTGAATTGTTTGGTAGTTGGTGTAGAGGATTCAGGTTTTTGTCTCATGTAACCATGGTGCAGGGTTTGATCCTAAGCAAATTAACTAACCTGCCATCCCTAAGTAGGGCATTACACACACACCTTGCTGATGGAACATTTATTTAATTTATTCTGTCAGCTTTATTCTGCAAGAAGAAGCAGCAGGGATGTCTTGTGTGCTTAAATTCTGCATGCTGAAATGATGAAGAACAGGTGCGTGTATCAACACATAAATCCTCATTGCACGCATAGACACAGAGGGCATTCTTAAAGAAGAATGATCTTAAAGAAGACATGTAATTTATTTTTTTTAATTAAATAGTAAACATTGTGGCAGACCCCCTGGTCAGCATGCCCCTCCCAGCCAGTGGGCCCCAGGTGACTAGCAGGTCACCTAGTTCTGGATCACGCTCTGGGGGGGGGGGGGGGTCAAGACTTTTCTGAAGAAATGCTGCAATATCTTAAGTCATAAGCCTGTGAGTTATCAACATCCCCATTTTTTGAAAGGCTCCCATGGCAAGTATAGTGAGGAATATACATACTTTGGTAACCATAGGGAAAGGAAGGCCATGCATGTTTTCCTCTAGTTCCAGTTTGTGTTCTCTACAAGTTCACCAAAGCCCTTATAATCTCTCTGTCCATATAAACTAGACAAGGAACTCATATTATTCAAAATTGTAATGAGTCACCATTTGCTTATATTTCCTCTGAGGCCACACTGAGCTTATTCATGCACAAGTTTGTAGTACAATGGAACCTAGAAGAGCAAAGTGAGACAATGCAACATTAGCAGCAAAATGAAGTATTTCTGCAAAATGCAAAGGGAGCAAAAGGTGGTTGATTTTCTTTGATGCCTTATATATATACTGCATATATGAGTAGCAAAATATGACTCTGAAATGCAGTGGGTAGGAAAGGTACCCTAGGATAATATAATAGACAAAACATTTACATAGAACTTCTTTTTTCATATTACTATGCATCCATTTGTTTTTGACATCTCTACAACTTTCTAAAGACTACACATATGGGTAGCATGTCTCTCAATAACATCTTGCACCACTCGCACCCATACCTACTGTAATTATGTGTTATGTCTACTAATGCCTCTCTAAAATCTAATGTTTTTGGAATACCTGTGAATTTTTGTGGTGCTATCTATAAAATACAGTTGGCATTCTCATAGGAATGTAAAATCAAGTTATTTCCTCTATTATGAAAGACCAGGGAATGCAATAAATTAATTTTATTATTTCTGTGTGACAAACAGTCAGCCAATCACTTAATATGAACTTTAAGTTTAAGGTTTCCTTGCTTTCATTGCATTGAAAACCTGAGCTAGTAGATTTGAGACTGCCTATGAAATTATCAAAATATGTCAAATTTCATCAAAATAGGGAGTATATTTTTAATTTTGATACCTGCACTCATTACCAATGATACTTTAAGAAAACCATGTAATGATTTTAATGTTTGAAGTCTCATTTAACTTGCTATTTCTGATATCATGTGACAGATGCAATCAATCAATGAATAAATAAACATATGTATTCTCTTAAGAACAAACTGCATAAGTTTTATATCCAGCAAACATGTTTCCTCATTTTTTCCTATATATTCTCAGTCAAACTCATTGCATTTTTTTCAAAATTAAGTGCATTTTGAAGACTGAAGGAAAGGGCATGGTTCCAATTTGTCTAGCTATGTCAGCTGCAAATGAACAGTATAAGTAGGAACATAAGCTACAAAAATATAGTTCGTAAATTCATATGCAATGTTGACTCATCAGGAAAATCAGATCAGACAAAAATTACACAAAAGTGAGCCTGCAGTGAAAAAAAATCAGCATTTACTTTTGAGTATAAGTATAATGTTATAATAGCCTGGTATCCATTTCTCCATCCATCCATCCATCCATCCATCCATCCATCCATCCATCTTCCATGTTGTTTGTCATTGTGAATGCCACTGTGGTTGAAAACTGAGTGTGTTAGGCCAAACGTTCACATCCCTAAGGATTCTCAGACATAAGTAGATATATAATCTCTTTATCATTATCTGAGTCTGACAAAGGGCTTCTTCCAAGCTAGCTACGTCTAATACACATCCTGTTACCTCACAAGGTGCCCCCACCTCAACTGACATTTAGCAACATGGCAGAGCAGTGACTGTATTCCAAGATCCTCCCAGATCGCTTAGCTCCACACCCAATCACACAGATTGAGTCATGTGAGACAACTTCATTTTTGCTGTTTGTATGTATAAATCTCTGCTCAAAGTTCTTGGAAATATGTGCTGAAGGAGATATAGATTAGCATTAATCTGAACCAGTATGTTTTTTGATCCCCAAGGATAAGACTCATGAAAATAGACAAAAAGTGTAGTCAGACAGAAACAGAGACATATGACCACAGTCTGAGGCAAACTGCATTCACAGTCAATGGGATGTAATACTGTATAACCATGTTGACCTTTGGAATGTTCACACATTATCATCTGATGTGCTACCTGGGTAAATGGGAAGATTCCACACAATATTTTTCTTGCAAAAATGTTAATCAACAGTGGCACTCAGATATTGCCAGGGACATGTTTCACATACAATGCATGTTTAGTCTGCCAGTATTAACTGCTGAAGTTCTGTAAAGAGAGCGTAACAGCTGTATGTTTGACTATATGGCCTGTGCATCTAAAGATGCCACCAGCAGTCCTACATGATGGCATGTGTGTGCTTTGTGTCATCTTCTGTGGTACTTGGTGACCTTTGCACCATGTGGATAACAGACCTTGGCAGTGTCCACATCACACTTTCCAAGGGATCCTAGATGTACATATGTGTAGTCACCCTTACATATTTCAATGACACATGATTCTTGCCACATCTGACCAGAGATTTTGTATGTCATGTATGCCCATAACAAAAGTCACACACATATCTCTTTTCAATTTCAGTTTGTCATGCTGCAATTTGGGAAGCAGAGCCAGTACCTTCATGTTTGTCTGTACTGTTATCATGGATAAAACATTGTAACACCACAAATTCTGAAGACATGCACCATATCTCCTTGCAGAGTACTGCATGAATGGCTTTTGTTGCTGTTTCCTTTGGAAAACAGAGAAAGATCAAGATCTCTCAGGCAGAAAATGAGATTTTGCTTTGGGCCATCCATTTGCATGAGTCATAAGTTCATAGGTTCATAGGTGTGTACAAGGCTAATGACCACATGGGCTGTTTTAAGCCTAGCTGTGCATCCCAAATCTCTAACAAGTTCTGGTACACTAGATAAGTGTAAGTAAGGGCTTGAGAGATGAAACATTAACAAGCAAAGGCCTAGGAAATGAACCATTTACAGGCTTCCTGTGTCCATTAGAGACATAGGTGCCAAACCGATGAATTTCCTGTTCCCCATCCAATTGCCTAAGTTGCAATTAAATTGTGTTAGAGAGGAACTCTGATTCACACAAATGGGGAGCCTGTTCCAGAGAAGGGCTAGTTTCTGGAATACATACCAATCTCTCCAGCAGGTCCGATTTATATCACAGGCAAGGTTTAAGTCTTTAGAATGGGTAATTCTGGTGCTGTTTGTCTTATGAATATGCAGGAAGTCCATCAGGATGGGGTCTGACAAGGCCTTTTATGCCAGGCTTTGATCTCCCCTTAACAGCCTGTAGGAGACAAAATACAAGGATAGGGCCTTGAGGTGCTCTGCATAGGACATGTAACTTACACCCTGTATTCTTTTTGTGAGGAACCTCTGTGGGCATTCCAAATGTTGGATATGTCTAGTTAGGTGCATACCAAAGGGTGCATTGTACTCAATGACAGGTCGATGAATGCTGAATACAGTGGAACAATGACTCCTTGGAGAGAGATGCAAAATCTTTCTTTATAAGTTGCACAACCTAGAATGATTTCCTCAGTACTGTAGACATTTGATAGATTGCTGCCTATGTGTTTCCCCAAGTGCCTGACTACTGGGTCAGCTATCAGGGGTTGTCAATATGATAGTTGCCAGGGGTGGTGTGGCATAAAGATCATGACAGCACTGAGTGGACCTTCTACAATTATGCCTGGTAGGACATGATAGCAGACATGAGCATCGTTAACAGTCAAAACAGAAACTATGATCGGGTCAGATGTTGAGCCACTGACGTATTCAGAGCTACATGAAGTAGACAGCCCACCTAGCACTGGAGCAGAGAACCGCAGGAAGTGGCATGCTAACATCAAAGTGAATTTACACATGTTAATAACTAGCACACTGACAATGGGCTAAAATTAAATGGTAAAAAAACTGCAATATTGTTACATTTGACAAACAAACCTTCCACTCAGCTTATAGAATAGGAAATACCCCACTCCAAAATGAAGATATTCATATCACCATTATGGTCCACCCCCAAAAAAAAAAATATTACAATATTACATTTGACAAACAAACCTTCCACTCAGCTTATAGAATAGGAAATACCCCACTCCAAAATGAAGATATTCATAGGTAAATACTAGGCTATCATTCTTCATACTATCACAGGCCTACTCAACAATAAGAGATCAAACTCAAACCCTGTACCTTGTATCTCTGAGTTAAGTACCTTCACCATTATGGCCCACCTTCACCATTATTACACCCCCCATCACAGGCCTTGTCAACAATAAGAGATCAAACTCAAACCCTGTACTTTGTATCTCTGAGTTAAGAACCTTCACCATTATGGTCCACCCCGGCTTTTGCTTTACTGCTTTTCTTCAGACCATCACAGGTTAGTACTTGGCTATCTGTCTTTGTTGGTCATTTTAAGTATAGACAAATTTCCCGAACCAAAGGTAAGAATCAAACTCTGTATCTTGAATTAGTGAGGTAAACACATTAACCATTACTCTAACCCTAGCAGTGATGTTGTGAGAGACATTGGAACATGAGTAGATAACTCCCTCTCTTTTGGCATACATTGTATTTTTAGCATTTAATTTTAGCCTGTTGTCAGTGTGCTAGTTATTAATATGTGTAAATTCACTTTGATGTTAGCATGCCACCTCCTGTGGTTCTCTGCTGCAGTGCTAGGTGGGCTGCCTACTTCTTGCAGCTCTGAACACATCAGTGGCCCATCATCTGACTTAATCATAGTTTTTATTTTGACTGCTAACAGTGCTTATGCCTGCTATAATGTCATTTGACTATTTTGTTGCAACAGTGGTCAGGGAATATTTCTGCCTTGTGCAGCTGATTACAAAAAGTATTTCATGTATGTCCAAAGAAGTCCTGACCCTTCTATATTCCTCCCTGATTATGACCATCATAAAATGCAATGCCACATTAGGGTGTACCTTATTAAACATATCAAGCAGTTAGGCAGATCCCAAAGGTCCCTGACAAAAAAAAATCACTGCACTAAAAGGCCAGACCTATCAGGAGAGTCTGGAGACATTGCCCCTGTATTCAATCTCCTGCAGACTCTTTAAGGATGATCTGTGCCTTGTCTTCTTGGCCATTAGGGATCTGGAAGTTCAAGACCTCTTATTCCTCCACAAATCAAACAGTCCTGTGAATACCAGGACCAGAAATCTGAACCTACTTCAGCAAATAAACAAACTGTGCTGGAGAGACAGATTTGTCACATAATGACTAGCAATTCTGTGTAATAAACGTCCTCTCCAGATTAAGCATGGTGACACACTATTTTCCTTTAGGAAGTAATTAGACAGTTGAATGTGTATTCATAATTTCATCAAAGGTATGACAGCTCTATCACTCCTTGAGAATGGAGGTAATGTCTAAGAGTGGCCACTGGCAAGGCATAAATGACCAAATGGCCCAGTTTCATTGTACTTTCTACAATTCTATGAACATAGGGAACTTGTGCAACTTATGCTATGCACTCAGGATCCTCCATGACCACATCATATTGCCACATGCCTATGTAATGAGCATGTGTCAATGATGGCATACAGAGGTGCCATCAGTTGCAAGTTCTGACAGATGATAGAGAACAAATGCTTAAGGAGGCTGGCACTACAAAGTGATAAACAATACATACCCCACCATGCAATGTATATGAATAGCCCTGCTGAGGCCCCCTTTATCTCTCCATCTTTACATATAACAATGCTAGGGTCTCCTGTCTGACTTTGCATAACATTTAAAATAATACTTGTTGTCAAGGGTACATAATATGCTACTTCTTCTCTAGAGGCAGCCCTATCGCATCTCACATTTGTGTACACTGCTGCTTATTGTGTATACATAGCTTTGCCTCTATTATAAAAAAAGTAAATAAACAAAAAAAAATCAGTGCTCCTTGTTCAGTTGACCACCCTTCCATCTCTGTCTAGGGATGACAGCACTATATTATTTTAGTGTGGTATAATATACTTGTGGTGACTCAAGAACATGCTGCAGCTTATTAACACAAACTCTGCATGTCACAAAGTTATGACATTGATGCATGTCTGGTGTAATCCAAACACTTGCAAAACATATGAGAACACCCTGCAGTTGGAGGGTGGGGGGAGAGCTGGGATTAGACAAGAGAAAGCACCAGGAGGCATGGTAACCCTTACTCCAGCACCACTTCAATGGATGTTTACTAGATAGAAAAAGCAGAGCTGCTCATCTAGTGATACTATCGTACCAGGCTTGCTATTATATGACATGCGCAGTGCTATGCTATCCTTGTCTGTGAATCATGAGCAATGCACAGCAGAATGCAAATCTGTATTCCAATAAGCCATATTTTTGTAATGGAAATCAAAACAACCTTTCAAGACAAGATGCTCTATAATGTATTATCGGTCATGTGGCTTTTATGAATCAGTGTCCTACTTCCAATGTTATTTTATAGCAGATATTATAATATTGGACATGCACTAATTTCCACTATAAACTGTTATGAATCCCACGATACATTGTTTCAGCAGTTTGTTATTATGTACTCATAGCAGAAATGAGAAATTTGAAACCCACCAGAAACTTTTAAAACAGGCTGTTTAACAAAATAATATAAAACACTCTTATAATCAACTAAATTGTATTTCACTCAAGAGTTTAAACAATGCCTTCATTTTCATAAGAACGAAGGAATTAGATAACAGTAATAAAGAGTCCAAAACTTCAAATGTTAATTCTTGACACTGACAGGTCATCATATTCAGGACTACAAATCAGTACAGATAATAATTGGAGAGCATCAGTACACAAGGGGTCAAAATTCCCACAGCTAACTAATTAAACAATGGCTTAGAAGAACTGTAATTTGTAAAGTGTATTTTAGTAAACAAGTGAGAATATTTCCTGGCCTGTGAGATTTAATTATCATAAGAGTGGTTAATATTTCTTCAGCTTTTCCCCTCATTATTAGTTATTTGTATTCTAGTACGCATTACATTGTTAGTCAGTTTAGATAAGCTTGCAAACATTGTTCAAAAAAGATTTGCTAGTTCAGCCAGGTTTATACATTTAAGGTGATCAATACACATTAACTGCATAGTCATTTGGTGTGTATGTATGCATGTATATATATATATATATATATATATATATATATATATATATATATAAAATTAAATAAAACCTTGTTTATTCTAATTTTAATCCTGATGTTTACAGTTGCAGACACCCCTTGGGTTTCATGTTTAAATTATTTTTATGCAGAAGTCTAGTGGGATATTTATATCTTTTACCAAACGTTGATGATGTCCTGCAATGTAGCTCTCCTATAGTGCATGGTATGCATCCTAAATATAGGATTAAAATGTAGCATATAGTACCATTCTTCTACTAAAGGCATGACATTTGGTCCAAAAGAAGTTAATAAGTACTCACCAGTTTTGACACTTGCCTACTTTGCTGTTTCAGTGGAACCATTTTTTAGTTCATTTTTGTCTTGACATTCTGGTGGTTATAAACACCCATTAAATATTTGAGAATAATCAGTATGTGATCATGGCATGAAGATGAGTGCCAAAACATGGCTGGTGTGAAGTTTTAATACCGCAAATTGCATTGCCATGAAATGGAATGTGATAGGTCAGTGCTAGCTTTGGGGCTTCTGGATCTGCTATTCCCGTTATTCAAGAATCTTATTCTCTGTAATTATTTTACAAAGCAATGGCCAAAAAGGCCTGCGTCTGTTAGGAATCAGGGCTGTCAGATGGCGTAAGGTGATGTGATGACCTGCTGAAGAAGAGTGACAATGTTGTTGAGATGATGTAAGGCAGGGGCTGTAGAAGGCTAGATGATAAGTGGTCAATGAGTACGAAAGGGGGGAGGTAACTGGCACACCTCTGCAATATGTTAGCATCTAATGGTTGTACCAGTCCCAAAAAGTGACAGTTTTCAGACACATTTGTTTCTCAGTTGCATATCTTAGCCAAATCAATCCACTGAGTCATTCTAGAAGAGGTTCCTCAATATGTATAAACATGTCTTCACGTCAAGATACCATGCCCTTACAACCACCGATATATTTCTGGAGGCATACAAAATAACACTCATTCTAACCTCATCAAAGACTGAGTTGTTATAGATTTGATCAAAATAAAGCCATAATCTACTGATAAAAAATTCTGATGTTTGGTTTCAAGCTTGATGCAATTTTGGCTACATAAAAGTTTGTTTTTGGTGGCTGCTTTCAGAGTCTGTGCCCACAGTGTTTTGAGTCATTACTCTGTGTCTCAGTGAATGCTGCAAGCCATCACGCAAGCCATCACTTTGTGCATCACATATGGTTCCGCCAGTGACTGACATGCTGTCTCTTATACAACCAGGGCAATGTTGATTGCTACTGCATGGGCAGAAACCCCATATGGGAGTTTATTTATTTATTTATATGTATTTATTTATTTATTATTTATTTAGTGGTGAAGAGAACTTATTGACATAGACCAATTACATGCTCAGTCCAGGTGAAATATAAAACTCTGTACCCATGAACTACCACATAGGCAGCAATCTACTTAACACCGAATGCGTGATAAGAGACCTTGGGACCCAGGTGGACAGTAGTCTCTCCTTTGATAGTCATATCACCACAGTAGTCAGGAAGTCCTTCTACGTGGCACACCTCATCATAAAAGGGTTCTCATCCAGGAAAAAAGAGGTCATTGTTCCCCTCTACTAGTCACTCATTAGATCCATTATAGAGTACAATGCCCCTTTTGGAATGTACCTCACAAGACATCTCTGCAGCAGCTGGAAAGGCCACAGCAGTACCTCACAAAGAGGATTACTGGCCTCAAACAAATGCCCAACACTGACCGCCTCAAAAAAAGTCCAGCTTTACTCCGTAGCATATTGCCTACTCCGAGGTGATCTCTACCTAACATATAAAGCTATG
The DNA here is from genome assembly GCF_019279795.1 of Protopterus annectens. Lineage (NCBI taxonomy): Eukaryota > Metazoa > Chordata > Ceratodontiformes > Protopteridae > Protopterus > Protopterus annectens. The sequence continues at coordinate 1,004,599,334 of NC_056741.1, read as the reverse complement.
TCAAACCCAGAGCTGCTGGATATGCTACACCTAAATAAATCCCAATCCTCCCAAGCTACAAGCTCTAGGGACCTAAACCTTGTAACCACAATAAACAGGGCACACTGGAGGGATAGATTCCTGTCCCAGAGACTTCCTATACTCTGGAAAAAGCTACCCATCTATGTCAAGCAAAGTTCTTCATTAGCACTCTTTAAGAAAAATCTTGATGTGTGGATGGGAAATAGGAAATACATCCCGGGGATCACTTCTGTCTCTCTGCTGGACAGTGGCACAGGAAAATAACTTTCCTGGGTGGCATAAGCTATGGTACCTTGCTGGCTAGGCTTATGTAGGCCCTTGGGCCGATAGCCTAGTACCTACCTATGAACCTATGAGATTCAAATGTTGCTTTAATAACAAACAGTTGTCTTGAAAAGTTATAAACAATAATCTATATGTACACAGTTGAGGGGAGGGGGTTTAAGGAGATTTAATGGGACAGTAAAAAATGAATAGTGCTGTGCAAAGCACCCCTTAACACAATCAGGTAGTTTGGTGATCTTTCCTGCCTTTACACAATGTGGTTATACATGCCTCTAAACCAAATGTTCTACAACTTAAGTTCAAAAACAGTTGGTTTAGAAATATATCTAGCCACATTCAATGACACTAAGCAAGTAATAATATCTAACAGGGCGTGTGTTATTGTGGAAATAACACACACCCAGGTATGTTCTGAGGTCTGATGCTGCAGGCCTACATGATAAGCTTCACATGATAGGCAGGTTACTAAATAAATCATCCAACCCCACTCCCTTCTACTATCAAAATTATCTGTACTTGCTTAAATTCTGGGATAACTATTCACTGAAATGGTGAGGCCATCAGCAATATGTCTAGAGTATCTACAATGTCCACATTTATTTGTGCTCCAGTTGTTGGTCAAATTCATGTTCATAAACAGTGCGGTGTTCAGTTTCAAGGATCTGTTTAATTTTAAATCCCTTGCTGTACATAAACTTTGGTTATAATCCTAGTTTCTATTTCATTACCCTATCAAGGGCCAAAGACCAGTTTCTTGTAATCACTGCCCTGATGTTATCAGTATCAATTGAAACAGGAATGATCATGTCCTAAGATATGTTGACATCTGATAAGCTGTTGGGTTTGAAATTTTTATCTAAAGTCAATTGAAACTTTGCTTTTCTCTCTAAGTGGATCTCACTGTACATTTCCGCAATAAGTTTTTCTGGATAGTCTCGGTCATTTAACATGTCTACAAGTTTATCCATTTCAAGTTTGAACAGCATGTCATCAGAAATTAACCTGGAGAAGTGCAACATCTGGCCTTTAATAGGGATCTTTTTTGACTGAAAGGGTGATGGCTCCCAAAATGGCAATACATGTTAGAAAAATTGAGATTCTGAAAAAAGGTAGAACTAAAACAATGGCTAATAATTCTGTCTTTGAAAGAAGTGACATCCAAAAAATTAGTTGTTTCATTCTCTACTTTATATGTGAATTAAAAAAATAACATTGTGTTATTGATGTAGTTAATAAAACACTCAATGTAAGTAACATCTCCTGTCCAAAAAAAGTAATAATATCATCTAAAAATAGTCATAGAAATGTATTCACTTCTTAAATGTTGAATTTAAAATAAAATTGTTTTACTAGTGCATCGAAATAAAAATAACATAAATTGGGACTGTAGACGCTCTTGGTAATACTTGTGACCTGGTGAAAATGTTCAACTTCAAAAAAAAAAAAAATATTTCTTAAAATTGCCTCCATATATTTAAGTAATAATAGTCTGATGTCTCAATTTGTTAAATCATTCAACCCTATCAGCATGTTGTTAAACCACGATATGTCCATACTGTGAGGTATTGCAATAAGACCAATGGCATCAGTAGTGATAAAAATAATATCATTATGATAAGTAACTTCTGTTACTCTACCTATAAGATACCAGGAGTCTTTCAAAATATGCTCATATGTTGCAACATCATTTTTTTCACTTTTTTAGAAAAATAAATTTTATAGTGGTTCTGTAATAGACCACCACTATTGGCCTTAGTCATGGATATGAAATGTTTTGTATACCATCAGAATGCAAAGATGGTAAGAATTGTTGCTGAAATCATACCTGGTATCAACAAATCATTAAGCATACATTTGACTTTACCATCTGCAATGATCATTTTATTCATAGGAACACACTTGTAGATATTGTTATCTAGTAACATGTTCATCATTTTGCCAGAGTAAATGTTTAAATCCATCATAGGTAGGTACTAGGCTATTAGCCCTAGGGCCTATATAAGCCTACCAAAAAGGTACCCTTGCTTTCACCACCCAAGAAAATTATTTTCCAGGGCCCCTGTTGAGCAGAGCCACAGAAGTGATCCCCAGGGTGAATTTCCTATTTCCCATCCAATCATTAAGATTTTTCTTGAAGAGTGCTAATGAGGAGCTCTGTTTGACATAGATAGGTAGTCTGTTCCAGAGTATGGGAAGTCTCTCAGGAAGGATCAGTACAATAGCCCCTCCCTTATCTGATTTCATCACCCATACAGACTTTTCCCTTCATAAAGTAAGTAGCAAGGTTCTTTCTTCTGGCTGCAGATTAGGGAAAAGTATTTTTATGTTACAAAGAGACCTACTTTCATTTCCATAGTATCTTTCAAAACTGTCAAGTGAAGGATATAACGTGGAACTGAAAGAACTTTTTCTTGCCAGTGCAAGCCCATGTCTAATGTGTGAGTTGTCACCAAACAATAGGGTCAGATTCACCTTACAAGTGAATAATTTTAATTCAATCAAAATCTTACAAATGTCTACAGCTCTGCTGGGGACAAAGATCTTTTTTGAATAAATCAAAGAATGTTGTATTAAGTTCAAAATTCCAAAAATTATAAATTTTAAAGTCACTAGTGACAGAACAAACACAGTACCTTAAGTAGTGTTGTCGAGATTACCCTCATGAACTGCACTAATGTACTGACTATAAAGATATCCAGTAAGGTATTCCCTGTAGGCATTTGCCTTTCTCATGGCCTCATGTTGATTTCTGATGTTTGTTCTTTTTGTTCATCATATTATAAATGTCCATATTGTTCTGTATTCTTACTAATCTCCTTGTGGGGTTTGGGTCCAAAAAAAAATCATCATTTTGCTGTTGAGCAGAAAAGTTAGGTTCCTTGTGAGTCACTTGTTTATGTTTCACAGCCATTTCTAGAAAATGATTGTGTCCTATGGACTAGTTTATCCTGATGGTAGAGGGTATGCCTTTTTTGCCATATAATTAATTTTGCCCCTTTTTACAGGTAATATGTATTCCTTTCTTACCCCTTTGTAAATTTCCAAATTGGGTAGAACCAACTTCTGTTTTACATCACTAGCTGTTAGATTTATTTCACAGAATAAGCAACTGATAAAAGAGAATGACAGATTTATGGCTTCTATTTTGAAGGAAATTAAAACGTTAGCAGACTCAGTTACTAAGGATTTACTTTTTTCATCATTTCAAAATGAATATAAAAAATATTCCACAAGGTGGAAAAGCAAAGCAAAATGGTAAAGAAGAGAAAGGAACACATTCTAAACAAAACTGATTGCATTGGTAATATGAGCTAAACGTTTGCAGTGCTGTAACTTGCCTTCTTGTATACATCTAAGACACTGTATGCTGCATTTCCATCTTGCTGTATATCTGGGTTGTGTCTCACAAGGATCTTTAGAGATTGGCATATTTCCTTAATTAAAAGAGTGATATAAACAAATACATGCTTAAAAACTCTGAAGGTAGCAACAGGCTCCATTTCTAGTTAAAACATTACTCTTCAAACTTTTATAACCAGTAGATGCTCTAAAAATCTCCCTGCCAATGAAGCCCTTTTTCAATGTATTTAACTTTCAATTTTCAGGTTACATTTTATGACTTCAATGAATTCCTGTCAATAAGTGATAAAACCAAGGAGAGCATCAGAATTTCTTTACATACTCTGTCTTTTAGACTGACTTTGACACTGGAAGCTGAGCAGGGGAAGATATGAATGATATAATTCTACTACAATAACTTTTCAGAGGAAGACATTTTTCTACCAAAGCTGCTCTGAATTAAAATTTGCTGAATACTTGCATTTTTAATATCTGTCATTCACTGATGCAAGAATGTATTTATATAACAAGTAATATAAAGTAATAATCCCTCAGAACTATAGGCAGATTTACTTTGAAGGTGGCTTAAATGTCTTCAGTGCTCCAAGTGGTTCTTTGAGTTCTAAGAGATGCTACATATTCTTTTTTTAATTTATTTTATAGCACACAATTTTATAGCATGTGGGGAAATGGAGCATATGGACAAAATTAAATATTACATTTTCCTAAGTGCTGGAAATGCAGACATAAAAACCTTATTAATTACCTTGAATTTCTGCTGCTGTAAAAGTAAAGCAGCATTAGCCATTCATTCTACGATGTAGCTGCACTTAACTGTTAACTCTGGACCAGATGGAACAGAAAGTAAATATTCTTAGTACTTAAATAAAGATAAGACTACAGTATACAAATTAGATTTATTTTATTCTCTTAATTTGAAAGAAACTCCAAACGTCATTTTAACTCACTGAAAGCTGCAGTTAATATTTAAGAGACTTGGCTCATCATTTTAGGAATATAAGCAATTTTTTTTACTATATCTCATTGGTATAATACAGCCTGAAATATGTTATGCCTATATTGGAATGTAAATGTTTCTATTTGAACTTACTGCCATCTGTGATGCAACCAGTTCTGAAATAATAACAAGCCATCTTTGTATCCCATGATCCTATACTGCACTTGGACTATGGATGTGAGTCACAGAAAACTGCTTTTGACATGTGCAGCACTAATATCCAAGGCTGCTGCTATACAAAGTGACGGAGAGTTTATTTCAGATGTAGCACCTGCATGGGGGGCAAAGCAGCACATAATACAACACAGTCACAGAGATAATGGAAAGAGAAGTGCAGAGCCAGCATAGTAGACATTAGAGCTAAGACAAACTATCACACCTTAGTCAGTGCACACCCACAAACAAACTATCACACCTTAGTCAGTGCACACCCACAAACAAACTATCACACCTTAGTCAGTGCACACCCACAAACAAACTATCACACCTTAGTCAGTGCACACCCACAAACAAACTATCACACCTTAGTCAGTGCACACCCACAAGTGCTATGCTGCAACTTACAACTGCAGGTAACAGCTGACATCCACAGGAAGAGCAGCACAGCTGAGCACAGTGCCCAACGGATGAACCAATGCATGCTTGCACAGAAAAGGGACAACCCTGTTGATTCTAAAAATACAAACAAAATTGAGTAGATAGGAAAGGAAAAGGTAGAACAGCAAGAAGAGATAAGCACAGAAGGGTAAGCATAAGCTGCAAATTCATGAGGGGAGTAAGGTATTTTTCTGGCGCTAGTGCCCCTTATGTAATTTAAAAACAAAAGAAGGAAATGTAGGAAAGGTACTGAGAGATAGCTGTTGGTGAAATAGAGGATAAACGGCAGGTAGGAGGAACAGATAGATAGACAAATATGGAACACAGATGCAGACAGACAAGGATGGTATACAAACAAAAGGTTGAGGAGAATGAATGGGCTTATATCTGCAAAAGGTTAACAATTAATGGTAGTGGAGGGTGGACAGCTAAGAAGGAATGGATAATGATACATAAGGGAAGGAACATTATGGGAAAGGGATAAGGTGGGATCCTGGCATGGCAGGCTGCCAGGCTGGTCCAGACGGCAGCAAATCCAAGCATCATTCACCTAAGTGGTTGATGTTATGTGCTACTTACATGTCTGAATGGGTGGAACCAAGCAGTCATACAACTCCATCACTATTGCTTGCAAATGGTCATATAGTTGTTTGCATACCTCAATGCTGAACAGCCAACACAAGTGATGCTGGAAGCTGGAAGACCAATGGATACCCCTTCAATCCACCTACAAAAGAGAAGTCTTTAACTCCTTCTCTTAGGTAGCCATAGATGGTACCAGTGACCTCTCTAGGCCACTTCCAGCAGGAGGACTATTTTCCTCCTCCTGCAAAACACTTGTAGGCACTGCTGACCCAGCTCCAGATGTAGCAGTTGGTAGAGACTGATATGAGCTCAGTCTACCCTCCTCCTTTGTCAATATATACCTAGCCCCATGTCATGGGCCAATAAGGGGATTGAGGACTATGAAGCAGCAGTATTCTGCTGCAGGGAAGAGTTTTTTCAAGTTTTCCTACCCCATGTGCATGCCTAGTAACATCCCAAGGGGTGGTATATGTAGAGGGTGTCTACTGAACTGTCTATTGCTTCTGCAAGGGTCTGATATCAGCAGGATGCCCCACTGATCCTTACTACTATCTTCATTGAAATTTTTAAGATTGGGCGGGCATGGTGGTGCAGTGGTTAGCATTGTCACCTCACAGCAAGTGGTTCTCTGGTTCGATTCTCAGCTGGGGTGCCTTCTGTGCGGAGTCTGCATATCCTCCCTGTGGTCGCATGGGTTTCCTCCGGGTGCTCTGATTTCCTCCCACATCTCAAAAGACATGCAGTAGGTGGATTGGACACTCTAAATTGGCCCTAGGTGTGAGTGTGTGCATGTGTGTGCCTTCTGTGGAAGGTTGGGTGCCGGGCTGGTAACTCGACACTGCAAAACTCCACTGCCAATCATGAGCAGACAGATGATCCGCTGTGGTGACCCCTAACCGGGAAAAGCCAAAAGAAGAAGAATTTGAAATTTTTAAGATGATATTTTTATCTTTTGGCCTGTTAATAGAACACAAGTATTTTTTTTTATTACTTACAATGTACCACTGAGTTTTTGTATTTTTCATTTTGTTAATGATAGAACTATTTATTTTCTTGATGATAAATTGTACAAATGTTATGGAATGAATGGAGTTAATTCTGCCATTTGTTGAAAGACTTTCTAATAATTATTTACATTTCAACAGTTGCCTCACAAATTGGACAAAAAAGAGGCATTCTGAAGAGCCAGATATTTGCTTTTCTAGGATTATTTCTGATTACAACATTTTTTATTGTAAATGAGATAAAGTGGAAAGAACATTCTGTGACAGGGATTACTCTCACTTCCAATCATCACTCAAGGATATCTGTGCGGTGTTAGGACCTGACTGTGACTCTGATTATTACCTCATCCATATCTTGGTGCAGCTTCGTCTACAATGTGCAAAGCACAAGTCACCTCCACCAGCCAGACTGGATTGGAAGCAACTGATGGGCCCTGCCCACAAACAGGAAATCTAGATTGCGCTGTCAAACTAGTTTGCAGCATTGGTCCAAATGGAGGACATGGAGGATGCAGAAAAGCAGATATCAAACTCCATCATGAAATGCACCAAATTGCTATGCCCACCCATCTGCCACCAAACTCAACCATGGATATCTGATGAGTTTCTGGATCTAGCAGTCCAATGGAAGCAGGTGAAGCTGGTCAACTATAAATAATACCAGCAGCTCAATCAAGAAGTTCACCAGAGGCTGACAACAAAAAGGGAAGCATATTGGAGCCAGGTGGTAGCCAATTTTGAGGAGGCAGTATCCAGACATGTGTAATGCATCCTGCACAGCACCCTCAAATGATTGAATGGGAAGACCATATCCACCAGCAACAACATCAAAAAATGGACAAGATATTTGTGCTCTCACCTTATGAACATCTGAAATGCTGGAGGGAATTCTTTCAAGAGCTTTACAGCCATAACCCACCTCATGGACCAAAGGTCGATCCACCACCCATCGATCTCCCTGAGGCCCCAATGACTGATACAAAGCCAACAGTCAAAGAGGTGAAATCAGCTATCAGAACACTGAGAAATGGCAGGGCACCAGAAGTAAATCAGGTCACTGTGGAATCAATCAATGCTGGAGGCAATATCCTACTCCACCAGCTCCACTCAGTGATCAAGCTGCTATGGGTTATAAAACAGATATGATCCACATGGAAGAAGGTCATCATTGTACTGATCCGCAAGAAGGGGAACAACAGGGAATGCAAGAACTACCACAGCATCAGCCTGCTCTCCATCACTGGCAAAGTCTTTATGAAGATCATACAACCCAGACTGCAGAAACACTTTGAGCAAACCTGCAGGGAAAAACAGGCTGGATTCAGACTAAACAGAGGATGCTGCAATCAAATCTTTGCCATCAGTCAGCAAATGGAGGAAAGAATCCAGTGTGGATAATGTACAGTTTTTGTCTTTATTGATTTTAAGTCTGCATTTGACTGTATTCACTGGCCTGCACTGTGGAAGACAGTGGAGACAGAGCACATGCCACACATGCAGAAGAAAATCATCAGACTCCTTCAAACATTGTACAATGGTTCATCTAGCCAGGTTCACACTTGGAACAAATTGTCTGAAGAGCTTACAATCCAGACTGGGATTCATCAAGGGAATGTGGTCTCTCCACTGCTGTTTAGCATAGTGGTGGAAGCCATCATGAGGAGAGTATTTGAGAGCAGGAGCGGATACCAGTATGATGAAGCCCATTCTGTGACTGACTTAATGTTTGCCGATGACAGTGCCATTTTTGCATACAGCGATGCTAAGGCCACAGATATCCTCTATGACATCACCTACAACTCCCAATTGTATAGCCTAAGGATAGATGTGTACAAGATCAAAGTGATGACAACTGATGGGTCACAAGCCACCATTCACATTCGGGGAATTCAGATTGAACAAATGCAAGAATTCAAGTATCTGTGTTCACTGGTCCCAAAGAAGGTGGCATCAACAGCTGAAGTCCATAACAAGATTGGACAAGCTACCACAGCATTTTTCTCTCTCAAGTGGTGTCTATGGAAGAGGACAAACATCTCTATCACCACCAATATTTGCTTTTTCCAGGCACTAATCTTGCCAATTCTCCTTTATGGATCAGAAAAGTGGATCCTCCTCAAGCCAGACATGAACAAGCTTGAGGTTTTCCAAATGCAATACCTGTGCCAAATCTTAAGAATATCACTTCATGACCACATTAAAAAGGAGAGCATACAGACCAGATGTGATTACTAGCCAGTGATCAGTGAACAGATCTAGAATAGGAAGCTGTACTGGCTTGGACACATATGCAGGATGGACACCTGGCACTTTCTATACAGACTGTTATGGAGAGAGTGCCCTGAGAACTGGTGAGTTCATAAATCTGCACCAAAGAAGACATGGGCTAAACAGGTTGAAGAGGACCTGATAAGGAGGCAACTTGACCTACAGGCGGCCATAAATATTGCCATAGACCAAACAGCATGGAAAGGTGTCATGAAGGAAGTCCAGAATCCAGCAGCACCCACAGCAGCAGGATACAATAAAAAAAAACAATGCAAATTAAACCCATGCAAGTGGGGGCCTTCAACCCCTACCCCCCAATGTGGGGAGCACCCCCCAACTAAATATACCAACTCAGGGATTGCACTACACTGGAGAAAAAGGCAAAGTTCACCCTGGTGGCCAAGTGGTTCATTTCCCTGTAAAAATTATCAGTGATTAGTTGCTTCAGAATTTTAAGTCTTTGGTGAAGTCTTATTGCGTTTTAAAGTTTCGGGTAAATGTAATATATATATCACTGACTTGATCCTGCTTGCCAAGGACAAGACCCAGGACATAGCAGCAGGTCAAGTTATAAGGATGTCAAGGCTGAATTGTGAACAGGATCATGTTATTAGTGATATTGGAAATTTAAAAGAGGAGTATTTACCAAGAGGGTATAGAGACCATGAAATTATGGGCACACTAAGTAAAGTAATGCAATTGTGTGGCAGTACAGCTCACCCTTACTTTTCTGCACAGGCATATGAAAGATTCCAACCAGGACAGCAAACAATAATATTAATATACCTGTCTCCCTGTTTTATTCTAGTGACATCGGCATGATACACCATGTTATAGAAAGGAACCTGCATATATTAACTACTGATGATAATTTACGGCTTTTAGTTGCTGAGAAACCTGATTACAGATATAAAAATAACAAAAATCTAAAGATATTGCTATGCTCTGATAAGAACAAACAGATATCTGAACTGGCAAGGCAAGGTACCTTCCCATGTGGTACTTGCAATTTTTGTACCTATATTAATTCAGAAGACATTTTAAAATATCCATTGTTAGGTAAAAAATACACATTCACTTTGGTGACTGACTGTAACAACAAGGATATAATGTACCTGGCCCAATGTAAATTATGTGTGTCTTTCTATATTGGAAAGACAAAAGAACCTTTAAGGAAAGGATTAGGGAACATGTTAGATATATAAGGCAGTGGGATGAAGCTAATGCACTTGCTAAGCACATTATCCAGATAGGAGACACATATTCACTTACCTTTATGGTAACTGAGAAACTGAAGTTTGGTCTCAGTATGGGTAATTATTTTAGTAAAACTGAGGAAAGAGAGCTATGATGGATAATCAAGCTACAAGCCAACAGGGGTAAAGGGTTGAATGGTAAATCTTGTTTAAAAACTGTCGTGAAACTTAAAGATTTGTGGAGATAGGAGGTTTTATGAAGTGTGCCTTCTATGATTTCAAGAATTGTGTTCAACGTTTTTGATTTATGTTGCATTTATGTACTTATAAGTGTTTCTATACATTTAAGATAGGGGATCGTTAGGTTAGATACATTGTATTAGTTAGCTTTGGTCGTGATTTTTTCTTGAATTTTGATTTGTGATTCTGGATACTTTGTTTCTTTTAAATACTATGTAATTTAATTAATTTTAATGGTCTGATGAAGAAGCACTATGCTGTGAAAGCACTTACGTATATTAAATTTGTGAGCTGTGTTAAGGTTTCTGCAGTTTTTGTTTTTTTTGTTTCTCCCATATATTCAGAATAGCTTGAATACTGATATTAATCAGTTTAGAAACAGAAAAAATATAAATAGCAAGATGGTCCTACAGCAAATAAATATATGACCAAATCAGGAAGACCCTTGCAAAACAGTGTACCACCTGTGAAAAAATAATAAGAAACTGCCCTTATTCATTGTAGCATAGGAGTATATGCCAAGTAAAGTATTGTAACACACTGACTTTTGAGTACGCAATGACCAATAAATCTTTAAGGGCTTTGTTGTTTGATCCTACATGCATTTGTTGTTAGACCTTTCTGCTTGGTTGGGACCTTATTTGGGACTCACCACTAATATAACGAACATCAGGTTTTTCATAAGGTGCATTTTAGTTCATTGCTAGATTCTTCCATTATACTGTACTGATTATCTCCCCCAAAAATGTGGTATGCAAAGTACGCCAATTATATTGGCAAAAATGTTTCTGTGTGCACATGTGCTTATGCACAGATATGTTACAATATGTTTGGAAAGGTATTAGCAAAGAATGAGTTGTTTCATATGTCACAGCCCGTTACACCTTATTTGTGGATAAGACATGATAAGCAAATCAACAGTCACTGAGCTAGGACAACAATGTGGTACAAAGAGATCACAAGACAAAGCTCTAATGGGATACTGCAGTATTAATGAAAAACATGTTTTTCTGGGTCTTAATTCAACTCTTTCAACCCTCGTGTAGATCATGCACTTGAAGAAAAGTACACACCTGATGTCTTATCAGGGCTAGTGAACAGTAAATTTTAGTATTATGGGAGGGCAGGGTTCTAGGGGTGAAGAATGCTAAAATGTTACTGTCTTTATGTTGATGATGACATTTGAATAACTTCTAACTTTCTAAAAGTTTTTGTAGCACACATATACCCACTCATGCAGGACTCAGGTGTGTGTGTGTGTGTGTGTGTGTGTGTGTGTGTGTGTGTGTGTGTGTGTGTGTGTGTGTGTGTGTGTGTGTGTGTGTGTGTGAACATGCACGTGTGAGTGTGTTTTGTGTTCATTTAGGAACATATGCGCAAAAAGAGAATCCAGCATTCAAAAAAAAAATGTGAAATTACATGAAAGTAAATAGTGGAAAAATAGAAGCAGGACAACTTTGGAAAAGCAGTCTAATATGGAAGCATAAATTAATGACTGCATGACTCTTAAACTCAGCAAGTTTGCAGGGGAATTCATAAACATTGCACACAGTCCCAGAGTCCCTTAAATGAGCCATGTGAAATTTGTGTTATATGATTCACAAAACAGAAATGCCCTTATCTTACAGTGTGCAAATAAAGACAGTACCTTCATGGAGAGAGAACAAAGATGTACACTACTGACACATTTGTATCGTATTTGACCTGAGACCATAGAAACTCGCTGTAACACATGCTGCCTTAAGTATCTCGATATTGTTGAGAACCCTAAGGACTAATTGTTTGACTGACACACAGGATTAGTGCATCATGCTCTGATAAGTAATAAACTAGTCCAAATGATGCACACATGAGGTATAAAAGAGAGGTGGTATTACGTCATATCAGTTTGCTCTGCAGTACCATCAGAAATAAAAGTGAACCCTGATATGGAATAGTATGTGTGTCTATTGAGAGTAGATATCAATATTATTTGGAGTTAGTGGCACATGATTAGCTTGCCAGTGATGGTAAGGAGTGATTCTTAACTTAGCATGACTTTGGAACAGGCTACATTACCCTAGCATGCAAACTAAGGGGTTCCTGCAAAGCTTTAGCTCTTTCTGGCTGGTGCTTCATGGTGTTTTTCGGGTCAATAGATTGTCTTGTAGGCTGTAGTTAGTTGTAGTTTAGTGAGATGGTGAGGGGGATTCTAGCCTGTTTAGATCATGCAAAGAGGAGCAGTGGTGGGTGGAAAATTTAGCATTTGTAACAAATTTTGCGACTTTGTTGTAGCAAGAGTCAAGTTTAGTTTTTTAGGAGGACTGTAGATTGGTGAGGATGGGAGCACCATATAATAGAGTTGGAAGCAGAAAGGATGATGCCAGGGCCTTTTTAGTGGAGAGGTTAAGAAGACAGTTGTGCCTATAAAGGGCACCAAGCTTTTGATGTTTTTTTTTATGTTATTATAGATGTGAAGGTCAAAAGTTAATTTGTTATCAATGATGACTCCTAGCAATTTGGTACTAGGGACAACTTTGATGATAGTGTTGTTTTGGGAGTGAACACTAAGTAGTGACTTGTCAGCGGGGGTAGATTTGTAGGGGTGAACATTAAGAGTTTTGTTTTATTGGGGTTGAAGGCGAGATGGTTTTAAGACATCCAGGTTTCGGTGGAGGTAAATGCTTCTTGGGTGAGATGCTGTAGTACAGTGACAGATTTTGAAGAGAAAATGATAGTTAAGCCATTAGCATATTGGATGACAGTGCAGTGGGTCAGAGTGGTATGAAAGTTATTGACAAATATACTGAATAGGAGGGGACCCAAAACTGAACCTTGGGGAACCCCTGTATTTGTCCTGATGAAAAGGGAGGGAGAGTGCTGCCATATAATAGATTGCTGCCTATTGCTGAGATAGTTAATAAACCATTGTAGGGTAGGAAGAGATAGGCCCAGGTCAGAGAGTTTAGTGAGCAGCAGGGAGTGAGACATAGTGCCAAATGCCTTTAACACATCAAGAAAGAGGGAAGAGACAAAGGAGCCAGCATCTTGAGCTCTATTTATTGTGTCTAAGAAGAAAATGAGGGCAGTGTTGATGCTATGTCCAGGCCTAAAGCCATGTTGAGTGGGGGAAAGGAGTTGGTGTTTTACCAGGTGACTGAGGAGCTGGATGTGAATGCATTTCTCTAGTATTATAGATTGGGGGAAAGAATGGTGATAGGATGGAAGTTTGAGATATCAGGGTTGCAGCCATCTTCGTGAAGAGGGAAGGTAAATGTTTTTTTCCAGGTATCAGGTATGCATGGACCGGAACACCAAAGGCGGAGGTGTGTCCATATTCATTAAGGATATCCACACCTCCAGGCTAGTTCCTCAGCATAATGCAGTCGAGGTTACCCAAGTGCAACTAACTCTGGGCAAAACTGCAATCCAAATTGTAGCTTGCTACAGATCCCCCACCATGCCCCAGGATTCCCACTCCTTTTTCTTGATCTACTAGAAAATATTAGGGTTCAAGCAAACACCCTAATATTAGTCTATTTCAACTACCCCACCATTAACTGGGAAAACTACTCATGTACCAACTCCTCCACTCAGCGCTTTCTGGAATTCATAAATTCCAATGCCCTGGATCAACTTATCTACACCCCCACCAGAGGCAACAATATCCTAGACCTAGTCATTACCAACATGAGTGACTGGAGTTTCACACCTGAAGTCAACTCCTCATTGGTTAGATCCGACCATAAGCTAATCACCCCAGATATTCACATCCCGCCCCCACCCTCCATTTAGGAAACCATGGTAAAAAATTTCTCCAAAGCCAACTTCATGCTTCTTAAGACAGAAGTGGTGAACTTCATGACACCCATGCAGATGGACAAAACAGTTACAACTTGCTGAATCCTACACAAATGCACTCTATAAGCACTTACACGAGTGCATGGATCGTGCTATCCTAAACAAAACCAAGATGCTATCCTCCAAAAAAAGGAAGCCAATCTGGTGGTCTCCTGCCATAAACAAACTCTACAACAGAAGGAAGAAATTGTTGCAAAAGAGAGTAAAATCCCATAAGTGGAGGAGCTCCCTGGTCAGCCTCAGCAAGAAGCTGAGATCCCTTATAAGATCCTCCAAAGCTAGCTATGAAAACAAGATTGCCACTGATTCTAAGGACAACCACAAAGCATTCTATAACTATGTCAAGAATCTCAATGGCAACACCCAGATCTGCACAGAGTTACACCACAATGGCACAAAAATTACAGAACCAACTGATATTGCCAACATCCTGGCAGATAGGTTCAGTGCTAACTTTACCCCCCTCTCACGCCCTAGAGGGCCCATATCTATACAGGAAGAATGCAGAGTCCCTGTAATCACAACTTCGTAGGTAAAGGCAGCACTCTCTAAAGCCAAAAACACAGCATCCATGGGACTGGACAACATCCTAGGCTGCATTTTAGACGAACTTCAGAATGAACTGGCTCCTCACCTAAGCATCATGTTCAATTATAGCCTCACATCAGGCTTCGTGCCCAAGGAATGGCACACAACAACAGTTATCCCACTCCACAAAAGGGGAGCCACCACTGATCCTGGGAACTATCACCCTATTATCTTGACGAGCCTTGCCTGCAAGGCCATGGAACGTATCATTATGGAATTCATAAACAAAGATACTGGTAACCTCCAAACTCTGGACCCCACCCAGTTCGGGTTTGTGAAAGGAAAATCTTGACTCCTGAACCTGGTCGACTTCTTTGAGGCAGTCACCAAAGCCATAGATGAGGGTAAGGTGGTTCACACAGCCTATCTTGACCTCGCCAAGGCTTTCAACACCATCCCCCATTCTGGAATTATAGCTAAACTCACTAAACTAGGCATAAATCCCTATGTCACAAGATGGGTTGCTAAATGGCTCACTGACAGAACCCACACTGTAAAAGTTGCAAACTCCAAATCTGACTTCAAACCAGTGACAAGTGGAGTACCACAGGGTTCAATCCTGGGACCTCTCCTGTCTCTCAGATGACTGCAAACTAGGAGCTATAGTCAAGTCCCCAAATGATGTGGACATCCTATAGAAGGGCCTCACTGAGACAGACGCCTGGTGTCAGAGCCATGGCCTCAAGATCAATGCCAAAAAGTGCATTGTTATCCCCTTTGGTAAAAACTTTGTACCCATGAACTACCACATAGTCTTCTTAACACCAAATGTGTGATAAGAGATCTTTGGACCCAGGTGGACAGTAGTCTCTCCTTTGATAATCACATTGCCACAGTAGTCAGGAAATCCTTCTAGATAGCACACCTCATCACAAAAGGGCCCTTATCCAGGAAAAAAGAGGTCATTGTTCCCCTCTACTCGACACTCATTAGACCCATTATAGAGTACAATGCCCCATTTGGAGTGTACCTCACAAGACATCTGTAACAGCTAGAAAGGCCACAGAAGTACCTCACAAAGAGGATTACTGCCTCAAACAGATGCCCTGTACTGATCATCTCAAAAAACTCCAGCTTTACTTTGTAGCATATCGCCTACTCCAAGGTGATCTCTGCCTAACATATAAAGCTATGTCAAACCCAGAGCTGTTGGACATGCTACACCTAAAGAAATCCCAATCCCTCCGAGCTACACACTCTAGGGACCTAACCTTGTCACCACAATAAACAGGACTTGCTAGAGGGATAGATTCCTGTCCAGAGACTTCCCATACTCTGGAACAAGCTACCCATCTATGTCAAGCAAAGTTCCTCATTAACACTCTTGAAGAAAAATCTTGATGAGTGGATGAGAAATAGGAAATAAACCCTGTGGATCACTTCTGTGGCTCTGCTTGACAGGGGCACAGGAAATTATCTTTCTTGGGTTGGCGTAAGCCAGGGAAATTTGTTGGCTAGGCTTACTTAGGCCGATAGCCTAGTACCTACCTATGAACCTATAATTCCTGAATGGACCTATTGAGGAGAATACTGATGGGGTAGGCAATCGAGGAGGCTGCAAGTTGTAAGCATTCTGCTGGTAAGTTATCTGGGGCATTAGTACATAGTTTTAGTTTCTGAAGAAGTTTTTGGATGGTAGATGTGGGAATAGGTGATAGCTAGAAAATAGGTAGAGGATTTGAAGGGGTATGCTCTGATGGTGTTACTGGGTTGATGGGTGGGAAGGTGGTGATAACTTTGGCAATGGTGGCAATGAAGTATGTATTAAAGAGTGAGGCTAGTTTTCAGGGAGTTTTTTCTGGGTTTGGGCATGGAGTATTATTAGTACCTGGGTGGAGTAGGGAGTTAATTGTTACCTAGAATTTCTTGGGGTTTTGTCTATGCTGGTCTTGGATAGCTTGGAGGTATTCTTTTTTATTTGTGACAACTAAACGTTTGACCTGATTATGAAGTTATTTGTATTGCATGAGGGTTGAAGGTGTTTTTTTTTTTTTTTTTTTGCCAGGCTTTCCAGGCGTTGTCTCTAGAAGACATAACTTGCTTTGTGGACTTTGCAAGCCAGTTAGCATGTTTTGCTTTAATTCTTTTAAGCCGAAGTGGGGCAAGACTATTTAGGATACTGAGAAATGTAGAATTAAAGAATTCCACAGCTTCATTGAGTGGAAGAGATTTCAGAGGACTCCAGTTAGTGTTTTGCAGGATGACATTGAAGGTATTTGGGAAGAAGTGGGATAGATCTCTGGTATGTTGATATTGGTGAATGTTTGGCAATGAGGTGGGCTTATGTATTATTAATGCTGGATAGTGGTCACTAATACTGTCAGGGAGTGTGCTGGAGGAGGTAATTTTGTCAGGATCAATAACCAAGATCCAATCCAAGATTGAGCCTTTGTTGTTTTTGTGGTCTGGTCTGGTGATGTCAGAAATTAGCTAAGTGTAAATGTGAAGGTTGATATTAGTGGAGGGGTTATTATTGGAGATATCAAGCCAATTGCTATTAATGTTGCCTAGAATAATAGTTTCATTTTTTATGTTGTTAGTTGCCCAGGCAAAAATTTCTTCTAGAATAGGAGTATTGTTACCTGAATGTATATGACTATGATGCAAAGGTTTTTGCAGTTGTTTAGTTTTAGGAAGGTGACAAGCAGCTCTGCATAGGAAAAGAGAGTAATTGGTTTATAATAGGGAATTACTGTAGAGGTACTTGGGAATAGTAAGGAGATGCCTCATCTTTTTTATGAAGTCTGTCAGCTCTGAGGAAGGAGTAACTGGGAGGTAGAAATTCAGAATCTTTGATATATGGTTTTAGCCAGGTTTCAGTAATGGCTGTAAAATCAAGTTTGTGTTGACTTAACCATGCATGTAGTTGTGGAATTTTGTTTCTAATGCTTTGGAGATTAATTGTGCTGAATGTTAGGGATTTAACGGAATTAGGGCAGTTATTATTGGGAGCAGATGGGCCAGGGTTAAGGTTTATATCACCACATATGACTAGGTTGTAGAGAATTGGGGAAGTGCAAGGTAGGGGCTTCTTTTTTAGATTGCAGAGGTATTTATGGACTTGGTAGTGAGGAGGGCTGTGTTGTGTGGTGAGGAGGATCAGTTTCTTTTGTAAGATTAAGTCATTTTTATAAAGACTACAATAGATTGCAGAATAGCTGGGGAGGGTGTGAGAGAAGGGTGAAGCAGAAGGAGAGAGTGGGGAAGGTAGATGAGTAGCCTGAATTGATGACAGTCTTAGAGGGAGAGAGTGCTAGAAACTATAAGTGAGGAGAAAGATGTTGAATATAAGAGGCATAACTGTGTAGTGTTTAATTAAAGAAGGTTAGGATGAGAGTAAGAGACATAACTGTGTAGTGTTTAATGAAAGAAGGTTAGGATGAGAGTCGTGCTGTGAGTGATGATAGGTTGTATAGGTAGTACTGTGGAAGTTTAACAAGAGCATATGAATTTGGAAGTAGAAATTTTAGATTAGAATAGGGGAGTGTGAACCTGGACAGTTATGGGTATTTGGAGGTGGGGTTTAACAGAAGGTTCTGGAATTGGGATAGTGAGATGAGGTGGGAGTAAGAAGAGAAAAAGGGGTAGAGTGTGTGGTGGTAATGAAGATGGTTGTATCTGTTGGTGTATTGAGTGGGTGGGTGGTGTGTGGAGGAGGAGTTCTGTGACTGGAGGGTAAGTAGGACCAGTTTAGGTATAAATGTAATTGAAGTTGGGGTGGGTGGGAATGGGGTTAGGGTAGGGGAGTGGAGTGTGCTCATGCACAGTGAGGGCAAATGGAATGGGTTCACCCAGCAGAAAAAGGCAGGAGTGACAAAAAACAATCAGGCAGGTACAGCACTGGGATGCCTGTTAGCTAGTAAGTTGGTCTGAATTTCTCAGAGAGAGCAATTTTTATATTTGCTTTTTTTTTTTTTTTTTTTTTTTTTTACAGGGGAAAATACTGCTAAATGGAAAAACTACCCTCCTGAAATGATAAGGGCTGTTGTATAAGTTATAATTGGGAGAAAGGATAGATTTTTTCCCAATAATGACTTAAGCTTAGGTAAGCAGTACACATAAAATATAACTGGTGTTATGCTACCATCTAGTGGTATAAGAGGGGAACAATGGCAATAATTTCAGCTGAAGGCAGAAAAAATAAAGCAAATGCTATGGGAAAAAGGGACATTCTTAGGGTTTAGCTGCAAGTGTGCAAGCCCCTACTACAAACAAAACTGTATTAACTGAACAGTTAAAGCTACAGGGTTTCACCTACACTGTAAGAAATGAGAGGACACCTTTTTTTCGACTGACAGTGGGTTTTCAATTAATTATTGCAGGAACCACTGTCCAAACAGTGAACAGGATGAAGTAGAGTTGGGTAGGGCAGCCCATGATGAACGAGGAGAGAAGAGAAGAAATGGTAAAAATAAGTGAAGAAAAATTCCATGATTAGTGTTTGTAAATCAGAGCACATGGCACACAGCCTCATTTTTGTGCTTACTCTATACCTGACTCTTCCTAGTATGCATTGGAGTATACTGACAGTCTCAAGAGCTTCTCTGACTTGTGTTGGTGTGTTATGTGTGGTTACTATTGTATGCCAGCACAGTTGCAGAGTAGGATTATGAATCTCACCCAATGTTCTTAGAAAGAAGAATAGAAATTGTCAAAAGAATGTCTATTCCTTGTTACATTAAGGTTGTAAACTAATGAGGGAAACAAGTTGAAAAAGGAAACTAAGATGCATCAGTTTTCAGGAAAAAAATATCATCATCAGAAGGAGAAGGTGAACTGAATATATATTTTTTAATGATGTTTGGAATGAGCATAATAATACATTGGTTGCATATACTGGATTGAAATTAAATTACTTTTTCTGATAGACTTGCAGTAGTTATAATCCCATAAGGATAGCTGTGGATATGGATAGAACCTTTTCATTCCTTATACCTCCTTAAACTCCCGTCTTCACCTACTTCCTTACTTCTATCAAATTCTCTTCCCCTCTCTCTAAATCTGTTTCATAACGAACTTATGCAAGTTAACTGGTCACCTCTTAAATCTCTCCCTATAGATGAAGCTGTTAACCACTTCAATAATACCTTTCTCACCATCCTTGAACATCATGCCCCCTTGCGTTCCATACGTATGAAAGCTAAGACAGCACAATGGCTCTCTACCAAAACTAGACAACTAATTCTTAGTAGAAATAAAGCCTCGACCAAATGGTGAACCACTAAAAACATAGCTGATCATCTTTACTTTAAACAAAAAAGAAATATGACAAAACAGGCCATCCTACAAGATAAAAAAAACTTCTATACTCAATTGTAATAATCTTCCCTCCACCAACCACATAAATTTTGGACTGCTATTAATACACTGCTATCCCCTGGTAAAGCTGCCACACCTAATCCACTAGGCTCCAACACTAACTCCCCTTTACAAATAGCTAATGCCTTTAATACTTTCTTTACTTCAGCCATTCTAAAGTTAGCTGACCAACAAAGCCCTGATACCTCCAAATTATCTACCCCTAGCTCTACCCCCCCCCATTTCACCTCCAACCCATACCTACCTCCTATATTCTGTCCTTACTTCAAAAACTTAAGCCAACAACCCCTTCAGCTGACAAATTACCAGCAGAATATCTCCAACTAGGTGCTAAAGCAATAGCCTACCCCATCTCTCTATTGATTAATAGGACTTTAGAAGAAAGTACTATCCCTTCAGTCTGGAAAATATCGCACATTATCCCTCTCTTCAAAGGAGGTGACTCTTTGGAGTATTCTAACTTCCACCCCATAGCATTACTATCTCCTCTTGCAAAAATAATGGAAAAATGCATCCACAAACAGTTACTTAATCACCTGTTAAGCAATAATCTCTTAGCTAATTGCCAACATGGGTTTTGACCATTCCATAGCACTACCAGAGCGTTATTATCCTTCATCGACTCCATTAACATAAATCGCAACAACAATACTCCCTCCTCAGCATTCTTTGTAGACCTGTCAAAAGCCTTTGACATGGTTAATCACCAACTCCTCTTACATCGCCTAAATTCCCTCTCACTGGACAACCTTGCCCTAAGCTGGTTCACGTCCTATCTTGATAATTGCAAACATTCAGTACTATGGGACAACCATCTCTCTGATCTTCTCCCCACCTCTATAGGGGTCCCTCAGGGCTCCATCTTAGGTCCTCTTCTGTTTTCCATTTTTATAAATGATCTTTATCTAGCCACTCCTTTATCTACTTGTATTCAATACGCTGATGACACTACCATCATTTGCTCTGCCTCTACCCAGACTGAACTTCACTCCCTAACACAAAAAACTTTCACCACCATAGAGCAATGGTTCTCTAATCACTATCTCCTCCTCAACCCCAAGAAAACCAAACTTCTCTTTCCACCTACTCACCTGTCTCCCCCTATTGATTTTACAGTCACATCTAACAATGGCACCCTTATAGCTCCAGACCAAACAACCAAACTCTTGGGAATTACTATTGATAACCAACTAAAATTTGACTTTCATATCAACTCCACAATAAAAACAACTAACAGAAAACTAGGTTCTCTCTACAGAATCAAATCTTTCTTAACTCCTGAAGCCAGAACTACTATAGCTAGAACACACTTAATCTCTACCCTATTGTATGCTTCCTCCATATACACTAATCTTTCTAAGTATAACCTCAATAAACTAGCCACATCATACAACAACATTGCCAGATTTGC
This sequence comes from Protopterus annectens, assembly GCF_019279795.1. Lineage (NCBI taxonomy): Eukaryota > Metazoa > Chordata > Ceratodontiformes > Protopteridae > Protopterus > Protopterus annectens. Next base: position 1,004,577,623 of record NC_056741.1, on the reverse strand, counting down.
GACTGCCTCTCCATATAGAACTCACCATTGTTTGAATCTTACAAAATTAGGGTGGCTGGAACTACCCCACCTTATACAATTCTATCAACTTACTATCGCCCATAAAGCCCTGCATCACCCTGAGAACACACCAATGCTCTCCACCCTCATAAAACCCTATAACAACATGAAGAACCTTCGCTCCTTTAACAAAATACTGATTCAAACTTCTCGATCTAATAATGTAGCAGGTGACTCCACATTTTCCAACTCAGTTGGCAAAATTTGGAATCAACTTCCACCAGACCTCACATCCCTGACTACAATTCCACTATTTAAAACCAAACTAAAACTCTTCCTAACCAACCACTGGCTATGCTCTTGCAATAACCCTGGGTAACCATTTTTCTGTCTCTTATTTTCCCTCATTCCTTTCATGTGACCTTCCTCTCCTCTTCTTCCTAACTCTAGCATACTTCACCTTCCACCTCTTAAATGTTTCTGTCACTCCCCTATTTAAAGAGACAAAAATTCTAAATGTTGCTACTTATGAATAAGGTAGAAATACCATAACTTAGTAAAGTATCTAAACTTATTCACCTGCTAAGCCTCAATTTGTACTCAAATGCCTAGACAGCCTGTAAGAGGTTTAAAGCAAATGTTTTTTTCTTTTTTTATTGTATAATTTTGTATATTCTTAACTTGTTATGTAGTAGTTAGCGGAGCTTTTCTCCTCGGGCCTCCACTGAAAATGGACATGTATCCAGTTGGACTAGCCCGGTTAACAAATGTAAAATAAATAAAATAAATAAATATAACATAAGCCTAATTTTCCTTCACTTCCAATTACAATTCCTGTTTGTATTAGACTGGCTTACTTTTAATTTCTCTACAAACTGTCTAAAATTTCTATAAATGTTAAATGTCATATAACTTGTATTGATTCTTAACCGATGTTTCAATATTATTGCTAATTTGTTATCATTTAAACTGCAGATGTTTTTGTTTTATTTTTGAAGATTGTAAAATTATTGTTCTTAAAATGTTTTATAATAATTTGGAGCTTTTATACCCAGCTCTCTGCTGAAAATGGGCTTCTACCCAGTCTGATTTTCCCGGTAACCAAATATCAATCAATAAATAAATATGCAAGAGTATGAGAGCATAGACTTTCAATGCAGAGACTAATTTTGGTTCACATAGTCTGCCTGCAATCATTCAAAATATGTTAATCATTGATTTTCCTTAATTAGCTTGAAATTCTATATGTTATTTCATACAGCTGTGAGTTTTGTCACTGTTCTTGAGCTGATGATGATTTTGCAGAGGTTGTTCCCCTTGTACCACCCTTTTAGCGAAATAATAATTCCTCATTCTTCCCCAAAGACATAAACGTTCTATCTTCACATAGTACTATCTTGTTCCTGTGCATATCTTCCTTGAAATGTAGTTCCCATTTGAAACACACAAGCTTAGACATAGACAGGGCATAGTGTATCCAGTCATGTATGAACTGGTTATGCTGCAGATACTGCTTAATCTACAGACTACAATTTCTTTATTCCAGCAATGCCATATTTGTGCTATACATATGCTTGAATTTTAAACCAATTTTGACCACAAATTATTTTCTAAAATTTGATCCAGTCATCCAACACTATTTCTGTGAAAATATAAAACCCTAATTCATTGCTGGATCACCTGCTTGCACTTGTGTGTCTACAGTTTTCAAGCATTTATTTTATTTTATTGAAAGCTGGTACCTATTTAGACTCTAAGCATTCACCTGGGAACCCATGCATGTTTATTAGACCCTATACCTCTTTTTTTCAAGAATGTACAAATTTGGATACTCTTGTCTGTCTTTATATGATGTCTGAAGTAGACCATGCACAAAATTTACAGCCTCTTGTTTTTTGAACTGCTTCTGTCCTGTCTAGGCCTTTACTTTTTCTAGATGGGGTCATTCTGGCCATAAAAGGAAAAAAAAACTTTCCTTTTGCTGCATCAGTGCTTCTTTTTATGCTTTCTTATATGCCAACAGACTTTATCAGTTCTTGATCATACTGATTGATTTCTTTGACATTATTTGTATGTCTGATCCCAGTATTCCAGTGTTATTCTTGTCAGTGCTTCTCCTCCAGTTGTGCACCCTTTTCCTAGTGGATTACTTCTCAGATGCAGTAATCTGTAATTTCATGTAAGTTTAAGTTGCTCTGTTCAAAACTATTTCTCCAGTCTTGCCAGTCCACATTAATCCTTTCTGTACCTTTGGTTGCTTTCTTTATATAAAAAATGTATGTAATCCTTCCAGATCTACTGCAGTAAATAGCCACTAAAATGCAAGCACCATTACTGATCCTTTTGTTACTTCACTGGTAGGCACCCTTTCATCAGGGCATACTCTATTTGCCATAATCCTAGCTGTCCTTTTTGTACAACTGAACTATATGGATTCTATTGAGGCACTTACATATTGTTTGCAATGACTCCTTTGTGTCTCTAATCGTTAAAACTACACACATTTTATGTTACTCTTGTATTATTTTGCCTGCTTGTCAACCACATAAGCCCACTAGGCATATGTAAATCATTTTAGAGTAACCTGGGAGTACTATATGGTGACATGGATATAAACAGAGATGGATAAAACCAAACCCAGAACTGTGGGATGAAGTCTGTTAATAGCTTGTAGCCTGAAATGTATTAGCTAAACTGCTAGAGCAATCTATTTGAACACTTCTTTATATTTGTTCTTGAGCAAGTATGCATGACGTTTGCTCCATACCACTGAAATGTTTGTGTTCCATCTACGTTTGTAAAAAGAAGACATCCTCAGAACAGCATGAGCTTGCTGATTTCTTTGCACCATAGAAGCTTTGTGTTATTCATCATAATAACCTCCCCTGCTGCTTTTTAAAAGTGTTTTCTTGTCTTTAGCAGATATGAATAGACTTGTTTGCCATTCTTCTTTATTGCTATTTATTGGCTGACTTGTCTGTATTTACTAGCCATTGTGAGACAGCAATGATTTTATTATATTTATTTGAGTAGCTCTAATGTTTTTTCAAATGTCAGACTTAATTACGGCTTCCTTTAGTCAAGTCATTATATTATCAATTAAATGGCAGAGTAATCAGCCAGCAAAGTCTTTCCTTTATAGGCTAATATTTCTACAAAGTTCATTTTACAACTCTGAAGAAATGTAATTGCAACTAGCCTGACATAAATCATGAACAAACATGTCTTATGGATGAAAGAAAGGGAAGATAACTGAATGGAAAATGAAGTGGAAATAATTACTGAATGGAAAGGGAGAGATTTCAATGTGTTATTACAGATTGGTGAGAAAGATTTTGATTTTGCTGACTAACATCGCATATTTATGGCAATGAAAGAGGATGACCTGGAAAGAAACAAAAATGGGGATGGGACAAAGTGACATTTAGAAATTAAGATATGTGCAATCAATAGTTATATAGTTCCAACTTCAGTTAAGTCAACGATTGGAAGGAACTAGGTCTGCTGTTTTGCCCTTTGCATGCTATTATACAAGTTGTTTTGAAACTTCTAGGGAAGAAATTTTAAATTGATTTTGCAAACTACAAACTAATTAAGTTTTTCAGTAAGAAAACAGCTCATGAATAGTTTCCTTTAAACTAACAGTATTTAAAATGAAAAAGACCCAATAATTCAAATATGCAAGAATATAAGGCACACGTCGTTAATAGGTATATCAGAGATAAATGGGTGACGACAAATAATGGTATGCTTCATCATCATCATCATCATCATCATCATCATCATCATCATCAACCCATTTCCCTTTTTCTACATGGGAATGGGGTGTCCTTTTAACTCTTGTCACCTCTTTCACTTCAGTGTCACTCTCCTGCCTTCTTCAACAGACATGACCGACTGTCACAGGTCTTCTCTTATACAGCCCATTCCTCTCTTGGCTTGATATCCTTGTTTCTTTTTGCCTTCCTCCTGTCTCTCTAGAATATTTTTACCAAATCATTTTCTGCTTTCCTTCTATGTGACCAAACCATCATACTGTGTTCTCTTTAATCTTCTCTGCAGTTGGAGGTACTTTGGCTTTTGCGCTGATGTTGCCATTTTTTCATGTGTCCACAAAGTTCATTACAACTCCTATCTCAGGCACTTCATCTCCATCACCTATAGCTTCCTCAACTACTCTGCCTTCACAAGCAGTTTTCTCCACCATACAGAAGCAATGGCCAGAGCACAGTTTTGTATACCTTACTTCTCATCTTCTTTGACAATATTCTGTCACACATTACTAGGTGTGCCAGATAGCTGCTGTACCTCAGATTCAACTTTCTCATTCAGACTTCCCTTCTCCTAATCCACTACTTCTAGATATTTATAGCTGTTAACCTGTTCCTCTATTTACCCTATCAGCTTATTCTGATTTCTCTCATATGTAGCCATGCCAAGTATCTACTCTATTTTCAGTTTCTTCCAGTGTGCATTTACTTTTTATTTCATTTCTTTATCATTTGCTGACATTCTTGTCCAGAGTTGGCTTTCACTGCCACATCATCTGCATATGGCAGCTTTTTTTGACTGTCCTCTCAGACCTGTATGTGCATTGGGATAGAATCAAACACTACAGTCATCGCCAGTGAAACAGACAACATTGCTGACCATAATTGGCTGTAAGCAGTCTTTTGAGAAGGCTCTCAGGTCAACAGAAACTGGGCTGAAGACCTGGAGGTTGACAAGAGTGAAAAGACAAGAGTTCAAGGAAATACCCAGGGTTCTAGCACCTCACGAGCAAGAAAAGGTAAATAGGAGGAGCTGAAGAAGAAAGGCAGCGTCTCAAACAGCATATGTGGAGACTAAAGAACAGATATATGATAAAGCCAAGTGTGAAAATACAGTACATAAGGAAAGATGGTGGTTGAATACAAAAGTAGACAAAATTATCAAAAGAAAGGAGTGCAGGAAAAAGTGGGAGATAGAAACGACAGACTGGGCTAAACAGTTGTAATAGCAAAGAATAAGACATCAAAGGCACTATACCAGCTTCTGGGAAGTACCTCAGCTGATGGCACAAAGAAACTCTATCAGACTGTAAGGCAAAGATAGAAAGATAAACAAGATAGTCTTTAGACACCATGCATAAGGGATGCCAGTAACAACCTGCTGACCAGTCCACAGGGCACCAAAGGCAGGTAGAAAAAGTGCAAGAGAAGAACACATGACACAGGCTGTACTACTCCATACACAGTCTACAATGAAAGATGAACAACTTGGCCTAGAAGAAGTAAAAAAAAAGCATTAAGGTATTCAGAATATGTGCAATAAAATGTATTTCTGGTGTAGGATGCAATACAGCCACTTGTACAGTGTTTCAATACATATAATGAGAAAGAGTTAGTAACAATGTGGTGAGTGCTTATAACTCAATGCATTCAGCACATTGACAGTGTGCAAATGCAATACTTTGGCAAAACATTACAACAAAGTAGTCAAAGGCAAGGGAATATCAAGAACATAAATACATCCAGTGAATGTCCTGTGCAGATCACATGGCAGCTAAAGATAACACACTCATAGGACTAGAGCAGAGACTATATATCTGGTTATAGAATAGAATGTTGCAAAAGCCATAGCTAAAGACTGTGCCCATGCCCAGGGCAATGAGGTCATAGCATGAATATAATCCCCACCCATGAGGAACATGTCAAAAACACTCAATTTGTATTTTCTGTAATTAAATAAACAAATCCAGTTAAAAAAACAAACATATTAGCTGCTTTCAGATTATAATCACAAAATGCCATCAAAGGACAAAGAAGTCCAGTGGGAATATAGCAATTTCAAAATGAGCTCCCTTTGTACAAAAAAAAAATAAAGGCTAAAGAAATGCAATGTTAAACCTATTAAACTATACACAATGGAAACTTATGAGTATAGCACTAGAAGTTTGAGAAGATGACTACATATATTATTTGTTGAGCAGGTCCTGTATAAACTCTTTTGCATGTTTGTCACTATAATAGAGACACTGATAATGCCTTGAATTATTTTTAGAGTAGAAACAATGACACAGCTTTCAGGAATAATGTCTAATCACACAAACTCTATCATCTTATGTTGCTCTTCTTCATCTTTTGTTCTGCTAAGATAAAAAATATCATAGTGATACTGCTGTCATCTATCGCATTCCTGATTCAGTCATCCAGCTTTTTTCCTTAACATTAGTCACTGAATGATTAGGTTAATCCCACATCTCATTCACACACTAACATGATATCAGATTAACTCATATGGTATTATTATAACCATTGCAGGTCTGTGGTAAATCAAAGATCGGAAAAGTAAATAAACAGAAGATACGTTTGTTACGGCAGATAGAAACATAGACACAGGGACACAGGGAATGGAAATAAGTGTGTGGCATTTTTCTGAAAATCATCATCATCATCAACCCCTGTTTTTCTATTTTCTACATGGGATTGGGATATGGTGTCAACTGTTACCATCTGTCTCAATTAAATGCCACTCACCTACCTTCTTTGACAGTCACTCCTGACTGCCACAGGTCTTCTCTCACACAATTCATCAACCTCTTTGCTGGATGCTCTCATTCCCTCATGACTTCCTTCAGTGTATCCTAAATTTCTTCATCAGATTGTCTTCTGCATTCCTGCACATGTGCCCGAACCACTTTAATCTGTTCCCTCTGGTATGTTCTGCAATTGGAGCTAATTTGGCTTCTGCTCTGATGTCCTCATTTTGTGATCTGTCCCACAGTGTGCATCCTACCACCCATCTCAGGCACTTCATCTCCATCACTTCTAGCTTCCTCAATCGCTCTGCCATTACTGACCAGGTTCCTGTACCACGTCCTGTACCACATAGTAGCACTGGCCTCACCACTATTTTGTATAGCTTACTTTTCAGCTTCTTTGGCATTCTTCTGTCATACTCTGCCAATGACACTCTAAGCAAGTTGGCTGCAGCAACTCTGATTCTTGCTTTGACCTTCTCATTCAGATTTTCTTTCTCCTCAACCACCCCTCTCAAATACTTCAAGCTGTTAACCTGTTCCACTAATTTCCTTTCTATCTAATTTCTTCACTTCTTCTGATTCCCCCCATTTGCTGCCATTACATCTGTCTTATCTGTACTCCAGTTTCATCCCATGTGCCTTAAGTTTTGCATTCCACTCCCCTAACCTTACTAAAGTTCTTGCTCAGAGTCTGCCTGTATTGCCACATTGTCTGAATGCAGTAATTTTGTTGATCTGTCCTGTACAACCTGTTTGCTAATGTAGTCAAAACACAGTATAAACAGCAGTGGACTCATTGCTGAACCAAGATGCACACCCAGTCCCACTGGGAACCCCTCAGTGAGACCGAGCATTGTTTATATTTCAGTGATTTGTTCCTTGTATATAGTCTGCACAAATTTTACTAATGTTTCTGGGACTTCAAATGACTACAGGACTGCACAAATCCGCTTTCTTTGGACCTTGTCATATGCTTACTCCAAGTCAAGGAAAGCCCAATTGGATTCTGTCATCATCGCTAGTTCCTTCTTATCATGTAAATGTTTATCTCTGTCAATAATTATTTGCATATTTACTGCATGTGTATTAATATTTGCAGCCAAGTTATAGTATCTAGCTATGCCACTTAGTCCACTTTTTTGATATGTCATCTCCACTGTTGAGAAACAATTATGTGGTAATTTACCTATGTGTAACCCTCTTTGTGTTATTCCCATATTCATATATTTTTGCAGGGGTTCCACATTATAATACAAGGAATCTAATTTTATATCAATTTGCCACTGCACAGAAAAAAAAAAGATAAAAAAATAAAACAACAGGAAAGGCAAGCTTTTCTATCCAGATATAGACTTAACATCACCAGTGTCACATTAACAATAGTCTGTTCATTTTCAATATATGTATAGAATGATATTAGTCATAGCTTAGGTATGATATATAAGTTTACAGATTCCATGACTCCTTCGGCAAATTCATTTTTACAGTACAGCTCACTTCTCTCCTTGGCTATGGCTTTATCATCCCTGGAGTCGGAGAGTTCCGAATGGCGTTTTGCAAAATAAATATATTGGTACCAATGATTTTGAAGGGCACGAAATACCAGATAAATATAAAAACTTGGATTTTCAAACTTGGTTCAATCATTCATTCAAAATAAACCACCGAGAGGCGAGTAACAACAATCGCAGTGGTACCACCTATAAGGATTTATGTAAGACTTTTAAAACTAAATTAAACAAGTATAAATCTTTGGTTTCTGAGAACTGGTACTTTGAGAAGTGTGTGGAAGAGAAAATTGTACCCAAGGGGTTAAGACTTAATAAATTCCCAAACAGTCCCAAAGATGATAAAGATTTTTTTAAAATTATTAGTGACATTTTAAATAACTGTGGGCTGGCGATTCTGAAAGAAATGATTAAATGGAACATTAAAACTATGGAAATACTTAAAAAAGAAATTGATACATTGTATGAACGTATTAGCTCTGATCTTTTATTTTCAGTTGTTGAACATAAAATGTTTATTTGAGAGTGTTACAGGATGTGGATCATTCCACTAATACAAACATCAACAGAAAACAGTTGAAGTTGGAAAGAGATTTAGCCGAGTATGAAAGGGGTACGGCATATTTTATCGTATCCAATAATTATAATAATTACAACAAATACAACAATGAACACAAATATAATACAAAAAACAGTAGGAATTGGAAGGGTAACCTAAGGTATAATAGTAGATACCATACACAGTCCCATGGGACAGATAAAAGGGGAAGACGTGAGCAAGATTATTTTGTTAGTGACCAACATCAATATGAACAGTATGATCATAATGTACATGAGGTAGAACAGCACTATACAGACTGTGGTGATAGTGTTAACAAATACAATATTAGTGATGTCATCCCTTTAGATTTGGAGGAACCCAGGAGATCAGAGAGATTACGAAATCGTGTACAACAACCCACCTATGCACAGGCGATGGGGAACAGCAACACCCGATATGGGGTAAGGTTAAACAGTTAATAAATGATGAACCAATATTCAATACTAGTGCCAATGAAATTGAAACTGAGGTCTATTTAGATGTAGCTAGACAGAATATTATTTGGACCTGTAAGAATTGTAATATTTTTAATTATACTGATATAAAAATTAATGATGACTATTTTAACTTATTTATTAAAGGATTTACATTTGTGCCTACCAAAATTCCAAATATTGAAAATATTTTATTGGATATTAAATTATTTACCAGAAAATTGAATTTTATGAACTTATATAGGGAAAGGAGTTGTTTAAATCAAGAAAGTGCGCTTAAGAGATCAAGCACATTCAGCCCCCCTTTACACAATGAGATTTTGAATTTTGAGAAATGTATAGCTAACAGAATTCGTATGTCCTATCAATTTAATAGACAAGTGGTTAGTAATTTAACGGATGTTGAAACTAAATTATTGAAAGAACTCAGTGGTAATGACAAAATAAGAGTCATGAAACCGGACAAAGGTGGGGGTGTTGTGCTTCTGGATCAATGGGACTATACCACGAAAATGATGGACATTTTAGACAAATAGAGTAAATATAGTAGAGTGTCAAAGAATGAAATAAATATATCATATAGACAGATTGATATTATATTGGAAGATAATTTGCTACAGGGTTTGATTGACATTGACCTTTATAATTTTTTTAAAGTCCCCAAACCTGTCATACCAGGTATTTTTGGTATACCGAAGGTCCATAAGTCAATACACGACCCCCCCTATGAGACCTATTGTTTCATCCCATGGATCTAAGACCCAACCTTTGGCGGTGTATGTTGATTCCAAATTGAAAAAGTTTCATAAAAAATATTGTCATATTTTGGTTGATTCATGGGATTTTTTGACTAAGATGGGTGAGTGTCCATATAGTTTCCATAGTACTTTTATTACCATTGATGTGAAGGATCTGTTTTCCGTTATACCTCAAGAAATAGGGATGTTGAGGTTTGAAGACATGTTAATTGAAATTAATTTCTTAAATAATGATGAATTTAAGTTGGTACTTGAAAATATGGAGTTAGTTTTAAAATACAACTACCTCTATTTTCAGGGGGAATATTTTCATCAAAAAGAAGGGGTAGCAATGGGCTCCGCCTGTGCACCGATATATGCAAACATTATTATGTTGTATTGGGAGGTTAGATATATTTTTTCATCTAACTATTACAGGTACATGGTTAAATATTATAGATTTTTGGATAACATCTTTGTCTTATGGAATGGGCCAATTAACAAGATTGATGAATTTGTGGATTATATTAATCAAACCACAACTTTTTTAGAATTTACACATGAAATAGGATTAGATATTACACATTATTTGGATGTGAGGTTGAATAAGAACTATTTAAATAAGTGTTTTAAATCCAACATATATAGAAAGGAACATTTTTCCAACGCCTATTTACACTTTGATAGTGACCATTCATATGTATTAAAAAAGAATATTGTAAAGGGACAGATGATTAGAATGGCAAGGATGATCTCAGACGAAAAAGAATTTATGGAAGAGATTGAATACGTTGGCAAAATGTTCCAAGAGAGAGGATATCCCCTCAAATTAATATGTGTGTGAAAAATCAAGTACAAGAAGGAAGATGTAACAAGAAAAAATACACCCCTTTATTAGTCAAGAATAGCAGTATAAATATGAATAATAGTAATGTGAATAGTTTAGAAATTGAGAGTGGTAATAGTAATAACAACAATAATAATAAAAATAATTTAAATGGAATACCATACTTAACCCTAACATACCATCAGAGAATAGGACGGCTTAGAAAATGTATTAACGAGACTTGGGGGATGTTCAGGGAAATGTCTATTAAAACTGATGTATTTCAAAAGGATATACAGTACAGTTATAGAAGGAACAGGAATATCAAAAACATTTTAGAGAGAAAAAAGACAAATATCCAAGGGACTAGTAAAAAATGTGGAACATTTAAATGTGGTAGGTGTGCACAGTGTGCGTTTATAGCAGGACAAAAAGAGATAAGAATACCCAGTCTCAGGATGAAGTAAGTAGCTAAGGGTTATAGTAGTTGCTATACCAAAGGGGTGGTGTATCTTGTGTTTTGTAAGGTCTGTTGGAGTTATTATGTTGGTAAAACAGAACAGCACCTAAGATCCAGAATTTATGAACATGTGAGGGATATCAACAAGCATAATGAAAACAATGCTTTGTATAGACATGTTTTAGCTTGTAAAAATGCTGATTTTAAATTCTGGGTAATAGAAGAGGTGAAGTGTCCTGAGAGGGGTGGTGACTGGAAGAACCAGTTGGAGTTTAAAGAAATGATGTGGCAGCTTAGACTGGATTCCTGTTGTGGGAAGGGTCTGAATGACCATATCTCCATCACCCCAGCATTGAAAATGCTTGCAGCAGACCCAAAGAAACACAAGTGTAGATAGATACAGCAAAAAGTAAATTTTATATACACATCTTTTTAACTAGATTCAATTTAATACATTAACATATTTAATATATTATATACATGTTTTTATGCTTATGGTATATAGTATTTAAATAGTTTATTTACTTGTTCACATTACATTACATTTTACATGTTATATAGGTATATATTTTGAGGTTTCTATTTACATATTTTATATTTTACATATGTTTTAAATTAATATTTATTTATATATTTTTATTATCATATACATATGTGTGTATAAAATATAAAATATATATTTTTACTTATTTATTATAAATGTATTTCCATTAAATAATTACAGTTCATTCATTTTTTGATCAGTTTTTCAAACATTGTGATGTTACGTATATGCAGTAGTAATTTGGTGGTTCTTTAAGAAATGGAAATCAATTAATACAGATGCCAGCTGATTAGTGTTTATTGTATAAAAGGAGTTTGTGTTTTTATTTCATGGATTCTGATGAAGTCTCCGAACGGAGACGAAAGCGCTTAATCCATGATTTTTAAAGGTTACTATGTGGTTTGTGTCCAGTGATTTTCACTACTCTGTGGAACACTTTTAACAGAATAAATTACTTTGTGTTAAAATACGGCAGTATCGTTGTGGATTCTTGAAGGCCTCCTTTATTGTTTACCGGATTCGCACTACTGTTCGTGGTTTGTGGTGGATTTTGGTTACTGGTGATTTGCGTGTTCACTCTTTGTGTTATCCCCATATTAATATATTTCTGCAGGGGTTCCACATTATAATACAAGGAATCTAATTTTATATCAATTTGCCACTGCACAGAAAAAAAAGATAAAAAATAAAACAACAGGAAAGGCAAGCTTTTCTATCCAGATATAGACTTAACATCACCAGTGTCACATTAACAATAGTCTGTTCATTTTCAATATATGTATAGAATGATATTAGTCATAGCTTAGGTATGATATATACGTTTACAGATTCCATGACGCCTTCAGCAAATTCATTTTTACAGTACAGCTCACTTCTCTTCTTGGCTATGGCTTTATCATCCCTGGAGTATCTTCTAAAATATACATGTATCATATTTGGTTCATTTTCAATAAATGAGATTGTGCATCCTTTATTCTGCTAAGTCTTGAACTTGTTCCTGTCCAGCCTACTTCCATTTCTTGGTCCCACAACCGGTACATTAGTCAATGCTTCATCTTCCTCTGCATTAGGCAACACTTACCATAGCAATGATCATCAAGATTTGTTAAATACCATGCTGTACTTACGACTACTTGCCACTATATTACCCTGATGTAACATTCTAAAACGGATCCTGCCTCCTTTTACTGATCTCATACTGTTTACCCATAAGGCACTTTTACTCAGCCTGTTATGGCTGTACATCATTTATTTGAAGTTGATAAGCCTCCTCAACATACTCCTTCTCACCTGTGTTGTGCCCAGAATGTGAGCACAGATCTCTTCCTACCTAAAATTAGATAGATTTAGGTATTTAGGTACTTTGTCTTTTAGCAATGTGGATACTTGACATCTGAGTAACAATACATTTAAGTTAATTTCATTCAAGAAATCCAATTGGTGTTTTAGCTAAATGCTTGCTTTTATTATGCTGTGGGCAGGTATTAGGTAATTACCTTTTTTCTGTATATTAATGTTTATGCATAAATTCAGTTAAATACTTGGTGTTCTGTAGTGGCACCTTGGAAATGCATATTTTGTATCATGGAAAGGGTCACCATGACATGAAAGAGCCTGGTGTCAAAGTGCAAATTAGTCCAGTCAAACATGATGCATAGATGCATATAGACAATTCTAAACTGGTCCCCTTACCCAGGTTGAAACAAATTAATTGGCAATGTCATCTGCCTGTGCATATACATCAAAAAAAAAAGTTGCATCCTTCTGATGATTCAAATTTATGTTAAACATCCAGCAGTTCAAATCAGCCAGTCCAAGAGCAGAAATGACTATTCCAGTGGATGAAGGTAAGGACTTTCAATAAAACTTCTTGTCTTGCATATTTGTCAGTAGTCTTTCCAGAATGAGCATTCTTTTCTGGGTCTGCTATACTGAACCATCATGTACTGAATGACAATCTTATATATCTTATGTTTCACCTCTAAGGACTGCGCTTGCTACATATTTGAAAACGATAGTTCTACCTTCTTAGGCAGTGATGTACAGCTTTAGTGTGAAAATCATTTACTACATTATGCACATATGCATTGAGATGAACAGCTCAAAGTAATGCAACTTACATTTTCTATGCTGTATTACTATATAGTTCTTTGTCAAGAAGATGCACTTACAGCATGATATCATGGTAAAAAAACAGTGAGCAAGAATGGTATGTAATAAAGTATAGTAGGCACTTCATTACAAATATTTAAAGTCCACAATGTAAAAGTAATTAGGAAAGTGAATTGACCCGCCTCTTTAAAAAATTGTATATTAAAATAAATAAGGTTTACATATGTTTATACTTGCATTTCTAAGTAGTATAATCTTAACCTCTTGTATAATAATAACTTCAGTACTTCTTGCAGTCATATGTAGTAGCCGAGTTATTACACATAAACTATCAATTATACAATGACCCCCCCCATTAATATTCCAAAATGTGCATGCTGATTGGCCAGCGTGCTCATTGTAAATCCTACAATATACCAACGGGAAAGGTCCGGTCACCCGGACTTTTTTCCCTTGGTATAAAGTGCTCAAAACATTTTTTTTTAACAAATAAAAAAAAGAAAAGAAAAAAAACGGAGGAATGGAGACTTTCTTTTCTTCATTGCTTCTGTTTCGAAGCATTGATGTACTGGGTATGCATGGGATGCAAGTCCCATATGCATGCTTAGTACATCAAAACAAAGAAGTAGTGTACCACAACCAGTGGAAGAACAGTAATGCATCATTATACAAAGACATTATTTAAGAAAAGTAAGTATTATTTTTCTTAAATAATGTCATTGTATAATAGCAATAACTGACTCAGTGGTTGTGGTATATTGAAATTTACCCACAGTTAGCTTTATTTAATCATTTGGACCTTACCCTCATGATTAAACCACACCAACCATGGGTAAATCTTCAATATACCATACCACGTCATCGGTTATTGCTTAAATATCTCTACACCAGTTATCACATTCCCTAACAGTACTGTACTCCCATCCATCACCAAAAGAACCAACTTGGTACTTGGATACTTGGTACTTGATACTTGGGATCAACAGTTCAGAGTAATGGTGAGTGTGGAAGAGAGGTGAAGAAGAGAGTACAGGCAGGATGGAGTGGGTGGAGAAGAGTGTCAGGAGTGATTTGTGACAGATAAGTACCAGTAAGAGTGAAAGGGAAGGTCTACAAGAGGGTAGTGAGACCAGCTATGTCGTATGGGTTGGAGATAGTGGCATTGACAAAAAGGCAGGAGTCAGAGCTGGAAGTGGCAGAGTTAAAGATGTTAAGATTTGCACTGGGTGTGATGAGGGTGGACAGGATTAGGAATAAGTATATTAGAGGGTCAGCCCAGGTTGGAAGGTTTGGAGACAAAGCCAGAGAGGAAAGATTACATTGGTTTGGACATGTGCTGAGGAGGGATGCAGAGTATATTGGGAAAAAGATGCTAAGGATGAAGCTGCCAGGTAACAGGAAAAGCGGAAGGCCTAAGATAAGGTTTATGGATGTGGTGAGAGAGGACATGCACGTGGTTGGTGTGACAGAGCAAGATGCAGAGGAAAGGAAAAAATGGAAACAGATGATCTGCTGTGGTGACCCCTAATGGGAGCAGCTGAAAGAAGAGGCAGACTGTACTCCCATCCATCAAACAGCAATGGTATCTTGGAGAACCTTTAGATGACACACTCATTCCACAGTCATTTAGAATTTACAGCTTCTAAAGTATTGCAACAACTGAAAACAACCTACAACACTGCACACTAACTAACAACAGATGCCAGAAGGCCCACTGCTGTTAATGTTTTACTTCCAAGAGTGGAGTATAGACTGGTCATTATTTCCTCCTCATCTGGATGCAATATAGCCATGTGGCAAATCACAGATAATTTATTTTCTTCCAAAAAAATGCAGATTACTAGGTACATTATCTCACTACTATTGTACCTCATACATCTAGACAATTTCTGTCATAACATCATATCATGTGTTTTAAATGTTATTGAAATGAAATGTGCTGTTCTATTACTGTCAATTTTTAAATCACTGTGGAGCTTTTCCCCTCAGGCCTCCGCTGAAAATGGGTCTTTGACCCAGTTGGACTTTCCCAATTACTAAATGTCAATATATAACTAAATAAATAAATAAATAAATGTGTCATCCTTTCTAGCTTCCATGAACATTCACTGTACATCAACACACTGGGAAAAATGGCATATCACTGGGAGGTCAACCTGCCTTTTAAATAGTTTCACTTATAAACAAAATTGCTAAACAATGGATTTTGCCCTCATCTTTCTGATAAATTAGAAGCCCTGGAATCTTCATATCTTCTCAGAAATCATTCTTCACTGAAAGTGTACAGACTTCTTTTTACTGTTTAGTCTTACAAAAAGTCCTTTTAAAATTAACCTGTACTGCATGAAACAGTTTGCCTTTGAAAAATATAATTACAGACAACCTATCACTTTTCAAAAAAAATATCTAAATAAAATCCTGCAACAACAGAATTCCATTCATTTTTACATGTTTTACTGACACAGGCTGATATACTTAGAGTGATCTAATAATACTTTTCAAACCCACTGACATATAAATTGCATGATGCATACTAAAATTGTGCTGTAAATATTCCCTATACCATATTTATTTCTCATTTACTACATCTCCTTTTTTCTCCAAGTAAATCACTGCTTACTTTTCTCTCTGGAAAACTCTTGTCAGCTCCATGACTTTCACTATACCTGTAATATTTATTACTTCTTTTAATGTTTAGTAAACCATGGTTTATTTAAATGTTCCTGCTACATGAGTGTTTTCAGGACAAGTTCATATTGTTTGTATTAAGTCATCAATTATCACTACACTGTAAGTACATCTAATTAAACGATTTTCTGTTTTTATATGGGCAGGATTCGCGAAGCCTCCGTGTAAGAGTTATAACTCATACACGGAGGCTGCAGTTAAACGGAGTGATGTCAGCATGCTCTGCATATTCATGAGAGCATGCTGAATCACACCTAAGGCTAACACGGTCCGTGTAAGACAGTAGGGGGCGTGTCCGTAGGCCGAGCCCTGTAAGCGGACACACCCCCAGAAGAGTAAAAGTGCCCAAAGTAAACACCCACGGCAGAGTCCATGGAAATGTGAATAAACACAACACAACACATGCCCCCAAAGACTACGAACATAAAATGTACAAATGAACATCTCATAATTTTTTTTTTAAATTGTAAAGATGTTTAACTGTGAGTGCGCTCATTTGCGCGGGCATGCCCGTAGCGCAGCCACAGTTAGCAGTCAGTGGCAAAGCATATAAGAACTAAATATGCAAAGTAAGCCAAGAAGCAATAGCGTAGCAGTACAGATGTTGGCTGAAGAGCAGACATTCATG
This sequence comes from Protopterus annectens, assembly GCF_019279795.1. Taxonomy (NCBI): domain Eukaryota; kingdom Metazoa; phylum Chordata; order Ceratodontiformes; family Protopteridae; genus Protopterus; species Protopterus annectens. Next base: position 1,004,560,562 of record NC_056741.1, on the reverse strand, counting down.
GTTTGAGCCCCCACAACACCAATATTTATTTTTAGCAAAATAAGCACAAAACAAGTCCCTGACAAATATGTACACATAAAATCACGTTATGTAAAATGTAATGAAATAGCCCATTTATATTGAAGAAATGTGAGGTAACAAAACAATAAAAAATGCCAGATGTGCCCATAGCTGAGCTACAGTTTAACAGGGTGAGTGCATCTGCCCGTAGGTGAGCAGTGGTTTAACTGGTGCAAAATGAGTGCCCGTAGCTGAGCAGTGGTTTAACATGCTGAATCTATGTGCCCCTAGCTGAGCTGAGCGTAATATGCGTGCTGATAGCCAAATGAGGCTTAAACCAGCATACCCCATTTGCACGGAGCTGCGCACTGCGCAAACAAGCTAACCAACGGGCAACGTTGAGCAAGCCGTATCAAAACTGCCTTTACACAGACACACCCCTCAGCTTGTCTAGACAGTCATAAAAAATAAAAAGTAGTGGCCAGGTTCGAATCCAGGATACTATACACCATAGTCAAAGTACTGAACCACGAAGCCATGACAGCAGTACCTATAAATGCAATAATAGCAAATATATAGGAATGAATACAAACTGGAGCATGACAATGCAGGTTTAGTGAAGTTGATACAATTCCAAAATGGCCAATCACAGATATGTGCAGGAAAAACGGACTATATAAGCCCCATAGGCGGGAATACACAGCATAAACGAATGTAGAACTGACTTGCAGCCAGAATGACAGGAGTAGGTGAGGGTAGTTGCTTTCAAGCACAGAGGTGGGACATTGAAGAGTCCAGGTACATGGTCTGGCTCCTAGTCCACAATCATGAGGCCCAACTCATGCAGGGCCAGGTCCTGTGGGGAGCATACAGGGCTGAGGCGTGGGACCGGTTGGCTCATGATCTCACCAGTGCCACAGGGATTCCAAGGACTGGTGAGCAGGTCTGTCACCACCATCCGGACCTGAAGAGACGCAAGCAGGACCAATTGAACCTTTGGATCCAGGAGGCCGGGCAAATGCCCAATGCCCCACTACTGAGTAAGTTACATTTAATTATGTATGTAAGAAATTAAACTAGCTGATATTATGGAGATGTGTATTCCAATATTACTTCATTTATATTACAGTTGCAGGTGTCCGTTCTGCGAACCGCAGAGCCTATGGCGATAGGCTGGTGTGGTTGCACCACCAGGCAGGTCAGTAATCCACTACCAGTAACTGTAAAGAAATATAAAAGTATGACAGTTATCAAAAGAGTGCAGTGTAGTCACTAAGTAATAAAATGTGCAAGTAACAGTGTAAAAATGTTTGCAAGTATTGCTTGATTACAAAAGTGTGTTGCAGTCTGTAATCCAAACAGAAAAATGAAAATGTCTGACATAAATTCTGAAATAAAGATGCCCCACCTGTAAGAAAATAGTACACAACCTGCAGCAGGCTGAAAAGGACAGCTGCAGAAGATGATGAAATCACATGTGTGAAATATATCCCTGTTGAAATACTGAAACATGACAGAAGTGAGACTGCTGGAAAGGATTGTAATAACTACAGGTAAAACATGTCAATAAAGCCTAGAAGTAAGTACCATCCTGAATAGTAAAATGAAAACAAGTGAGAGATTGTGAGAAAGTGTCATGAATCTAGCAATACAGTAGTAATAACCCCTGAATAAAGTATACTGCAGTCAGTACAGAATGAAATGCATGTGAGAATCAAAACCAAACAGTGAAATCTGTTCAAAGTGTTGATGCATCTGGAATGTGTATCCCAAAATTTGGATATGTTGCTCTCAGTCTGCAATATGCAGATAGTATTATTGTCTGATATACCAAACATCCACACTTGTCTATAGCTATATAAAGCAAATGTAGAGGGATGATGTAGCTGAACAAAGCTAGATATGAATGTGTATGAAGAACAATAAAATGTATATTGATGTTGCAGTAACAGTCCTATCACCAAGTTGAAGTAGTTATCATATAGGAAACTGTAATTAGAACAGTAGTGTGTATATATGTGCAGCTATTAGAAATGTACAGCATATGTATTGGTATTCAAAGGTGTTAATATTATTTTCTTCACCCCACCCTATAACCACATATAACGCAATCCAGCAATACAGTAGTAATAACCCCTGAATAAAGTATACTGCAGTCAAGACAGAATGAAATGCATGTGAGAATCAAAACCAAACAGTGAAATCTGTTCAAAGTGTTGCTGCATCTGGAATGTGTATCCCAAATTCTGGATATGTTGCTCTCAGTCTGCAATATGCAGATAGTATGATTGTCTGATATACCAAACATCCACACTTGTCTATAGCTATATAAAGCAAATGTAGCAGGATGATGTAGCTGAACAAAGCTAGATATGAATGTGTATGAAGAACAATAAAATGTATATTGATGTTGCAGTAACAGTCCTATCACCAAGCTGAAGTAGTTATCGTATAGGAAACTGTAGTTAGAGCAGTAGTGTGTATATATGTGCAGCTATTAGAAATGTACAGCATATGTATTGGTATTCGAAGGTGTTAATATTAATTTCCTCACCCCACCCTATAACCACATATAACCCATTCCACGTGAAAATGGTATGTGCAATCACAATTAACACCGTGGACATTTGTCCTGTTGGGTCATATATATTTGCATGTCCGTTGATGCATCTGCCCTGTTCATACATCCAAACCTGATGGCCTGTTGCCATCAATCAACCCTGCATGTTGCTGGAATGTGTATTGCTGTTCAAATTATGCATGTGTTATGCTCGCTGTTCAATGGTGTGAATATCTGGGTGTTTGGTTAATGGGAATACCAATGCATGCTGTTACAACTAATTGTGAATGATATTATATGTCACTAACCCAAACTGTCATGACATAATGCAAAACATAGATCGACAGGGAAGGCGGGTTCCAGCGGACCCACCTCTCCCACCTCAGCTGGCGAGTGCACCTGGCACTAGTGCCCATTCTGGACCCTCCTCCGGTGGCCCTGTGCCTCCTGCAGGTGGAAGCGCTGCAGGGGATGGGGCTCGTCCCCCCCTCTGCAAGCGTGGCCAGAGGAGAACCACCACTCACCCTCCGTAGCATCCGGACTGTGGTGCGTAGGGAGATCCGGGACTCTGTTCTCAAGCCCCTACGCCAGCTTGAGGCACAGGTGGCACAACTTACGGGCATGCCTGGTGCCCGGCCTACACAGCCCCCAGCACAGCCCCGTCCTGGGCAGTGAAGGAAAAGTGGCAACTGCCTATGGGTGGGGATATCAGTTCCACTTTTGCCATCTGTGGGCTCATGGGCTCTGGATATCCAAACCTCTGTCCCCGTCAATTGTGTAACCACCCCACACGTGTCATACACCGCCCCTGTATGCGTCTTGTTTGTCTTGTCTGTTTACCTACCCAACCTACCTCCTCAGCTATACCGACTTCCTTCACCTGACATACCACTCTCACCTAAAAAAAAAAAAAAAAAAGGGCACTCTGTACCCACAAAAAAATTACGCCCCATACATAGCTGCCCATTCCGCACACATGTCTGCTGGACATGGAAACTATCAATTACAATTGGCTGTACAACAAGTATTATTGTTGTCCTGACACCTCTCTCAGGGGTGGAAGGTTTCAAATGTCACACCAAATTACATACATATGCACAGCTCTTGCTGATGAAGAAATGGGCAGCTATGGGCCTTACCTACATCCCTCCTGCAAATCCCAAGCTTGTTTCCCTACTGTCTTACCCTCTTTGTGACCCCTTTTTCACCACTTTCTTGTCTCCCCATTTTCATTTCTTTCAAAGAAAATAGTGCGGGTGTGCGCCAGAGTAAGCACTGTTAAGCGGTTGTAAGCAGGTGTGCGCGTGTGTGCGCGGAGCTGAACGCCAGTGCGCATGCGTGAGCTCCGCGCAAACCAGCACTAACCCGGTTACAACTGCTTAAAAGTGCCTTAGTCACTCTGATTGACAGGTCCTGTAGTCAGTTCAAAAGCAAAATAAAATCCCACTGTCAGTCCCGAACCCAGGACCTTGGAAACAGTAGTCTGTATGACCTACCACTAAGCCATGACTCTTATACAAGAACCTTGTGCTAAAATAAATATAACATGTAATAGTAGGGATGAATGTAAAGGGAATATAGGATGTGTAATACACAAAGCATGTCATTTAGAATTACTGTCAAAACTACTGGATTCTCATAATAGTAGTGTGTGAACAGAAACAGCCATGCTAGTTGGTAGCTTGTAGGTAATAATGTCAGTTAATGTACATATATAAATGTATGTATATTTACATATATATATATATATATATATATATATATATATATATATATATATATATATATATATATATATATATATATATACATACATATATATATATATATATATATATATATATATATATATACATATATATAGTTGTAGGTGTCATTGTGCATACACACTTACTACAGGGAACAGGAGAGAGGAATGGAGAAATGTAAATCTACAACACAGCCTGAATCATGAGAGAGATACTAACCTTTACACTCGCAGAAAAGTGTCCACAGCATACCAGCATGGTCCCCGCCCTTACAATCTGAAAGGGCAACGCCTATCTCACATACTCTTTTATAGCACTGTCCTGAAATCACAGTGAGAACTGCAATCAGTACACAACTGGCTGCATGCAATTAGCAAATGCTGCCTTACAATTGGTGCAAAGGCCATCACATGGACCTATGCATATACCTACAAAAGCATCCTGTACTAACACTCCACACATGCAATACGTTCATTGCACTGTCTGGAAGCAGACAGAGGGAGAGAGACAGACAGAGACAGAGAGAAAAAAAAAAACACACACACACTACACACTGTGACTCTAAGCTGTCAGCAGTGGCAGTAGCAGCAGGAAGCAGAAGCAGTGGTAACGCAACCAGCTGCGACAAACACAGGTAATGCAAAGTAGCAGGTTAATAGTCTGCATACTGTGAACCCTCCAAATGTGTCATAGGTCTGTATCTATAGGTATGTCCATGTGATATGTTGTGTGCACGTAGTTCCACCAAAAGGGGATGACTATACATTACATGTCAATCAGTGTTAGGCCATGATCCTGGCAGCAGTTGTCTGTGCGTTGCCCTCAGCAATGGCTGTAGTGACTGTTTTGAAAGGTCAGCCAGGTTCAAAAGGCAGGATCAGCCCATCACAAAGACAAACTGGCTGGGAACAAGTGTCTGCAGGTACCCAGTATCACTACATATGCATCCCATACTGAATAATTCCATAGCTTAGCAGACCAGGCTGGTTATGCATATGATGTGGTAGTTTCCACGGTCAGTAGAGGTGCCTCCTTAGGGGTGTGGGACCACTGTTGCTGTATGCCAGTGTCCAGGTACATATCCTGTGGTACGGCCAAGATTAATTATCAGTCTTATATGCGGTTGTATGTCCTCTTGGAGTGCATGTAGCACACATCCAGGGATACCATCAGGTCACAGTGATGCTGTGTGTTCTGCTTTGCTGAGGGCGGCCCTCACCTGGACATGTGAGATGATAGGGAGGTTACATACAGCTGTGATAAGTATTTCAACTGGTGGGGGAGAAGGAGGGGGGATACGTGCACCAAACCTGTCTGCAAGAATGTTGCCAATATCTGTCTGTTTGGTGAATGTTAAGTAGGTGTGTATTAATGCAGAGCATATCTGAGGCATTTGGTCCTTATGTGTAACATAACTGAAGAAGGCCTTGTGGTTATCCATAGTGTTTGTGGCCATTTCCCTCCCAGAGTAGGCCGTGGCCGTTGTTATGAGAGACCGTAACGTAGTACCAGTGCTTACCACAGATGCCTTCCCTTAATGTGAATCTGCTCTGTCCTGCAGTAGCCTCCTGCTATTTTATACAATCTGCCTCTGTCTGGGGTCCACCGGACAGGATGCCTAACCTTTGTGCATAGGGTCTGGGTTAGAAATGTGTGTGCAAGTTCCATGCAATCTGTGGGATGTCCGTGGTAAGCATTTGCAAAGGGGTCAGCAGTGTGGGTTGTGGCTTTCACTGGCCCAGTGTGCTGCATGGATACCATCTCAGTCCTAACAAGTGAATAACTGTCTAATCACATACATATCAAAGTAGTCTACTGTGCTGGTGGTGGTGGTGGGATATGTATATCCAGGCAGAGTAACTTGTGTCCACATCACACTAGTGGATGGCATCCCACATACAGTACCTTGGGATGAACCCCCAGAGTAAGGTTGTGCATTGGACCTGTCAGTGTGTGCTGACCGATGGGGCATGCTACTACGTTGTGTGGAATGTGGCAGGTATTGTTGCACAGGTGTTGGCTGAGCACTGATATCTGGCCTTGTACTTGTGTATCCACCACGAGACACACACATGCAACATATGGGAGTAGTAGCATATCACTACACTTGAGGATCATGTATAGTATGTGTGTCATATATTGCTGACATAGTCTGCTGATATCCTGTTTGTGTTCTCTTCCAGGGAGATGGCGCATCAGCGTAATCCCTCCTACTCTGCAGCGGAAGATGAGGAGATACACCAGACCCTGGTGCGGGAGTATGACATACTGTTTTCCTGCACCAGTCAGAATCAGCAGGAGAGGGCTGCACTGTGGCAAGACCTTGTCTGTAGGGTGAATGACAGTGGCATGCATAATAGGACATATGAGCAGGTACGACATCACTGCAGTGATTTAATCAGAAATGTCCATCAGCATGCATTGGATATCCACAGGCAACAGGTTGCCACAGGAGGTGGGGTGGCCACACATCCCCCCTCACCAGACTGGAGGGGCTACTCCTAAGTGTTGTGGCTCCAGCCCCGGAACAGCAACAGCAATGCACCTGCATCATGATGGAGGATGGATCCACACAGCAGCATGACATGGAGCGTGCAGGTAATATGCCATATGTACACTTGACTGTTCTGTACACTGTTAGTTTATGCATGTGTAAGGTGTGTCCGTGGTATGTAGCTGTCATCATAGTATGTAATTGTGCATGTGTGATATTGGCAATATCAGCAGCTGACGTGTGAAAGGCAACTGGTGTACTACTGCGCTGTATCATATGCAGTGTCAATGGCACAGTTGTGCCCACTGACATTAATCTCATCATTTCTGCAGGTCCCTCCAGGGTTACAGCAAGGCAGGCCATCCATGCTGGTGAGTGTGTTTAACAATACCTATAATAGTCCTGATAGTGCTTGTAACACTAGTGTAACTCAGTAGTGCTCTGTGTGTATACTGTGGGGTATGCATGTGTGCAGGTGTGCAGGTGTGCCTGTGTGCATGTGTGCATGTGTGCATGTGTGCAGGTGTGCCTGTGTCCACGTATGCATGTGTGCATATGTGCATGTGTGCCTGTGTCCATGTGTGCCTGTGTGCATGTGTGCCTGTGTCCACTTGTGCATGTGTGCATGTGTGCATGTGTGCATAAGTGCATCACTGGTAATAATGTGTGGACACTGTAAACTGTGTTTCCTGTCTTCCTCCCACAGGTTCTGGTGCTGCTCTGGTGTCCTGCAGCAGGGAACCTGAATCTGGTGCCACAGGTACTGGTAATGATGATATCTGTGTAATGGTACAGGAAGGTGTGTCAGGGTCCGCCATTGGTCAGCCAATTGACAGTACACAGCTGTCAACCCCATCATTGCGTACAGTCATCCTGCCAGTACATCCTTTGTCACCATTGCCCCTAGGTGATGGACAGGATACAGTGGGCATTGATCAGGGTAATGGGGTATCTGTGGCACATGCTTCCCCACACAGCAGCCATGGGCAGGGTTCAGTGATGGTACCACACAGACAGTTACCCATGGGTTCTCGTGGGAGCATCCGTGGGCATACTGCCTCTGGCAGACGTGCCCAAAGAGGTCTGTCAACCTCAGCTATATTTTGGGCTGTCATGCAGGCACAGTCGCGGATGGAAAGGTACACCAGACAGGGTCTGAGGGAGCTGAGAGCATGTCACACAGCCATGACTGACAGTATGTGTGACATCGCGGATGCTATCCGTAATTTCACCGATGTCATAGACAGATGTTGTGGGGACATATTACAGCAGTTCCACAACCAAATGTCCATGAGCAAGGGCAATGGTGGGCGGTTGCGGCATCGACGTGGCCGTATGTCAGCAACAGCAGCAGCTGGCAGTCGGCGTGGACAACAACAGGCCCACACATGCCCCCATAGTGCCAGCAGCAGCCCCAGCAATGCTGGGTCTGTGCTGTCATTGGAACGCCCCAGGAGACCACGTGCACGTGGCTCTGGACAGTCCCAACAGGGACCTGTGTCCAGTCAACACACTCCCGCTTCTGATGACAGTACCCAGTCTGGCTTAGTACTGGATACGGTCTGTAGCACCCCTGCCAGGCACAGGTACCATGTCCATGCCCACAGACACTGATCTGTATGACCTGCCTGGTGCAGTCTGTGGCTGTCCACAAACCCCTGTATATGGCAGCCATGAGGTGGAACTGTGTGCGTGCATACACACATGTGAAATGTTAACACCTAGGGCGACCACATACACGCACACACTGCACCAACAGTGCCCCACCCTGTACTGCTGCCCCTCACCAACACACATACACACACATGTCAATTGGTGGTATCAGTGGCAGACTCAGGCATACCTAATTCACACCCTGTGCATATGATGACACTGTGCCACCTCCTGCAATCTCCAACATCATTGCGGGAACAGGTAAACATGTTGCTGATGCACAGGGTGACTACATAGAAGTGTATTAGTAGTATCATGTTGGTAACAGTACAGTGTGCTGATATGACTGTGTGTATATCCCAGCATGCCTGATGCAGTAACCATATGAATGTCCTGAATTGTTATCTGCACCCATAGTACGTACCAAAGTGTAACAGCTGCACATAATTGCATGCCGGTGGTAAGGATGTCAACAGATAGCCGCATACATGGGTAGCACAGGAGGATAGCTAACGCAAGTAGTGATATGCAATGGTGGACATGTACAGTAATGGTGTCAAGTTGCCCACAACGACTATGAAATGTGGATGTTTGTGCATGTTGATATGTGTGCAGTACCAATGTAATCCAAATCACAATTAACTATGACATAATATCAGTTCTACCATGGGAATCTGCGCTGTGCATTCCTGGGTACATGTTGATAGTGCCTACATATTTGCATTGTTACTTACTGTTAGTGTTACCCCTTCTTTGTTGTACAATGAACTACTTCCAGCCCTGCTTACTGTAGCTTTGTTTGCATGCATGTTCGCTTGGGGTTCCCTGGAACACTGCTTACACCTGCAATGCAGAGTTACAGTGCTTCTGTGGACTCCTAGTGACATCTGCATAGCGAAAGATACGTATGTCAAGTTTACACATGACAGAACGTCACTGTCCATCCTGTTCGCATGTACGTTGCCTGTGACACATTGCACATGTCTTACCTGGCATTTACCCACGTGTGCAGTCATATATGCCAGAGCTATGAAACAGTAGCAGTACACCCACACATACACAACTTCAGTATGTTGTTCCCCATTGGCCCTATGTGTTGGTACTCACCATGGCAATCACACTACTAGGGTAGCATGTGCAAAGGTAACCTGTGAATCACCTCTATGGTCCAGTTGTGGTTAATGTGAGTCATGTGGCAATGTCAAAGCTGCCACATGTATGCAGTCAGCCATCACCCTTGGCCAGGAATGTACAATGCATGTGCGGGATGCCACCACATAGCCAATCTGAGGACTGAGCTCTCTGAACCCAGTAATGCCATACCCTGTCAGGTGGCATGTCATATTACAGTGACTACAATACAAGTCAGACATAGACACGCACTGACAGCATGCTGAACACACTGGGGCATACGTGGGGACTCAGAATAGCATCCTGCCTGAGCATCACACACCTCCACAGCTGGCACACAGGCATATGTTCCATTGGAACAGAGCACATGCCCCACATGGCACACACATCCCGTGTGCCACACACTCACAGCCTGTAGGGCTACACAACACACCTGCTACAGAAGTGTCAGGTACCTTTCTTGGGTGCTGCACTGCGGTCCCGCTCAACAGGCTGTAATCTGGTGAAGGTCACAGTGATAAGCCTCAGGGGCACTATGGTCCACCACAGAACACATGCATACAGGTCAGTCAGAGGCATGGACACATATGACTCACTCATTGACCATGCCACTATGGATGACCTGAGACATACCTCCCTGGACTACATGATAGGGAACATAGAATGGATCTCTCAGCATGTGGCATGGGCCAGTATGAGCCTGATCTTGGTTGCCAACATACCCTCACCAGGTATGCTACCACTACATGTAGGAAGGGTGTTGTTTGTCTACATTCTGCTCAGTCTCCAGTGTCATTCATAGGGTATCTGCTGGCTGTCAACGTGTGCTAACATGCTAGGGAATCCACAATGATGTGCAAGGGTCAGCTTGCACGTGACACCCATGGCCCGATGTATATTGGCAAAGCTCCTTGATACACACATACTGCCTTATGCTGCAGGACACGGATTACATAGCCACCTCCGCGGGTATCACACAGGTTAGGACACTAACAGTGCTGCTACACAACACCAGCAGTGTACACCTCAAGATGCATGCACTGGACACTGTCCTCAGCACGGTGAACTGCAATGTCTGTGCAGTACCAGAGTCCTGATTCATGGCTCACAGGTGTAACCCATCACTGACAGGTTATGCCTCATACCATGCCTGTCGTCCCCTACACATGTAACACACATGGACAGGGGGGTGGTATCCCAAGGCACCACAGATACACACACCTCCAGGTTGTTGGCACAGCACAAAGCATCAGGGCCTAATCATGTGCAGCTAACAGTGTGTCGGACGCCATCTGGTTCATAGCCTGGCACACACAACCCTCCCATACACAGGAAAACCACCTATCCTCCATAACAACACTGGCAATACGACAGTCTCAAGAACTGTCTTTATATGGCTGGACTGCATCCAGCCAAACATTGTGCGTGAGCATTACTATAGCTACAACACACTAGTTGAAGGGTTCACAGCATGTGGTCACTGAATTGCAGTGGAATGACATGTTACCACTCCCACAACAGGTGGGAACATGCAGCACCTGTACATCGACTACATGTAGACTATATGGCCCAGACCAGATGTGTATCCCCTGCTGTAGGTATTTTACCATATACACCCACACTGTATAGACACATACCGCTGCCCTGCACAGTAAGACACAGTCATATTGGTATACATTGCAAATACCATTTATTCACTCAAGGCATGTGTCAGACATGGTAACTACTGCAGGTCACAGGTAGTTATGTGTATGTGTCACACATACATCATGTGTGCAATGCCATTGCTGGTTTAGGCAATGGCATGCATTGTTATGCACAAAGACCCACACAAGGTCATAATGTGTGACACAACCACACGTGGCAGTTGTGGGTTGCCAAAACATACCTATCTGTACTCTGACAATGGTAATAGACCCAGTAGCAGAGCACACTATTGGCATTACTGGCCAACTAGCCCTGTTTGGCTGTGCTGATAGTGTGGTGACATCCCCTGTGTTTACTGGGGGAATATGCAGCATCTGGTGTATTGTAGTATTTGCCAAAAGGATCTGTTCTCTCACACTTGCATTTACACACACCCCCTACTACCCCCACACACACTTGCCATTTGCAGGATTCATACCCCTACCTAACTAAATCACGACACGTGAGAGAAACGCATTAGCAAAGCGCACTATTCGGATTACTAGATGGTTCCTCTTCTCTGGCTCTACTTATAGGGTGCTGACATCATCAGTGTTTTGAAAGGGTAATGTGCATCAGGTAGTGTGATCTCCTGATTGCCAAAACTAACATGTTTTTCAAACAGAAATGCACACACACAAACTTCCTACATCCAAACACACTTGCAGGTTTCAAACCCCTACCTAAATATGTTATGGCACTTAAGAGTGATGCTGTAGCAGGTTGTGGTACTCTGATTACTGGCAGATGTCTCTTCTCCAGCTGTATGTATAGGGTGCTGTCATCATCACTGTTTGGAAAGGGTAATGTGCATCATGTAGTGTGATCTCCTGATATCAAAAAAGCACATGTTTTTCATACAGAATTACACACACACAGAGTCTCCACATCCAAACACACACACATGCCATTTACAGGTTTCAAACTCCTACCTAACTATATTATGACACTCAGGAGAGACGCATTAGCGGAGTGCGCGATTCGAATTACTGGGAGGTTTCCCCTTCTCTTGCTGTACTTATAGGGTGCTGACATCATCCATGCTGAGATAGGGGAATGTGCATCCTGTAGAGTGCTTTCACAGATGCCAAAAGGGACATTTCCTTCATACAGACTTGCACACACACTGACCCTCTCCACACACACTGAGCATTTGCAGGATTCAAACCCTTACCTAACTATGTTATGACACTCGAGATGGATGCATTAGCAAAGCGCGCTATTCGCATTACTTGGAGGTTTCCCTTCTCCTGCTGTACTTATAGGGTGCTGACATCATCAGTGTTTAGAAAGGGGAATGTGCATCCTGTAGTGTGTTCTTCTAGTTGCCAAAAGGGATATTTCTTTCATACAAACTTGCACACACTAACCCCCTCCACACACACTGAGCATGTGTAGGATTCAAACCCCTACCTAACTATGTTTTGACATTCGAGATGGACACATTAGCGGAGCGCGCTATTCGCATTACTGGGAGGTTTCTCTTCTCCTGCTGTACTTATAGGGTGCTGACATCATCAGTGTTTAGAAAGGGGAATGTGCATCCTGTAGTGTGTTTTCCCAGTTGCCAAAAGGGACATTTCCCTCTCACACACACACAAACCCCACTCACCCACCTACACACACACGGAGCATTTGTAGGATTCAAACCCCTACCTAACTATATTATGACACTTGAGGGAGACGCATTAGCAAAGCGCACTATCTGCTGACATCTTTATTTCTACAGAGGTATGTACATGTAGTACTACCTGTCAGGTGGGGGATAGCATATATATGCATTTGCAGCCACCTACGTCACGGTCAGATATGCACATCGCACTGGCAGGTTATGTTCTATACCATGCTTTGTGACCACAGGGCGTGTAACACACAACACAACCAGTCCAGAACACCACACCCACATCCAGGACACACACTTAGCTTCCCTGGGAACAGTGCCGGGATATGCAGGTGTTCACATACACCATTCCAGTTGTTAACATCAGGTACAGGCATATTGTGTGTGAGAACTACTCAGGCCTCTACCACTTTACCCTACAGCCACTACAATTTGTGGGTCCATGTGCTATGGCAGAACCACACACCACAGCCACATGGGGGAATACATATTGCACCTGTCCATCTGCAACGTGGGTACTCACTGTTCCACACCAGAGGTAGACCACCATTGTTGATATCTGACCATACCCACCTTTCCCTGGACATCCATATCCCATCTCCACCCCCAGGCAAGGTTGTCACTGCACACAAACTGTATTTAGCACAAGCACACTCTACACTTGTGAAGACTGTGGTGGATGACTTCAGAGGACCCATGCTGGGGGACTATACTGGCCACTCAGCATAATCCTTGACAATTGCATTCTATGAGCATGTGTATGGTTTGCATTGATCATGCTATCCCACATATACCCATGACTGCTCCACAACAAGACACCTGTCAGGTGTACACCAGCCATATATGAGCAGTACAACAGACAGAGTGAGCTAATACATTGCAGAGCTGTAGCCCACAGAGGGAGGACATCTGTGAACAGTTCCGGCACGGCACTTCATTCACACATAATCATTACAACACAGTGTTGACAGTGGAATTGTCCAGAGAATGCAGATAGGGCTCCCCTCTGTCGGTTATTGATGGACACTTACTGTTAGAGATCCTCAGCAACCCTCTTCCAGCACACACCAACAACATGGCTGTGGCTTAGCACATTCAATCCCTGGGACCTCCACGGTGCCCCTGCTTGACAGAGGCACAGCTCACTAGCCTCACATGTTGCCTTATGTGACCTACTTTACAGTGGCACAGTAGCCTACTGTACTGGGGATGCAGATGCCAAGCACACTCTGGTTGAGCTGTCATTCCCTAGGGCAACAAGCCTAGTATTGACCTCTACACCCATATGTTCAATTGTCGGATGCACAATATTTGTTGTGCTGTTCTACTGTTTGCAGATCTTTATTGCCATAGCATTCCCTGTTCCTATGACCAACTTGTGTATCTGTGGAAGATGTTTGCATATGACGGTGATTTACTATATCACTTATGTCTCTGTAGTCATTTACTGTGTGCACTGGGCAGATTGCTGTGTTGTGGTTGGTTCCTGTACTGACACGTACAAATACCAGATATGTGTGGCCAACTGCTAAACGGAGATATGGCCTAAGTGTGTGAGCATGCCCAGTTCAGCCTTTCCATGGCATGTTGTCTGACATATGCCACATTTATCAAAGTGTGCGAGCATGCCCAGTGTGAGCTTTCCATATGTTGCACTCTGAAGTCCACCACATATTTGGGTGTGTGTGAACTTCAACAATATCTCACGTTTATGGTTGTGTGTTGGGTGTCATGTTGTGTACTAACTGGCCAACTGCTTCGTGTCTGCCACAACAGGGATTATACTGTGCCTGCAGGGATTGCATGGGATACTTTGCAGACAGTTCTCAACATACTTTCATAATGACCTAACACTGTAGTACTGTATAGTGTACTGGTTCAGTACTTTCACTGTGGTGGACAGTATCCTGGGCTTTAGTCCTATGACTGCTTGACATCTTCATAGTGAGCACAACAGAAGGTGTAGGGGCTGGTTGTGCACATATGACCATGTTGCATTATGTTCAGATATGGACTACCTACACCAGGCTCGTCCAACATTGGTAGTGTATTCCACAACATGGGTGGACATTGGCAAACACTAGCGATGTTCCCTAGGCCATTTCTGATGCTAGTCACAGGGTGTGTTTGTCCTTCGACACACATTGTAACTGGAGTTTGCCATGACATATGTCATGGTTAGTATACTGTGCCTCCATCTACCTCTGACATAACAGTGATACCCAGGGTTAGCCTACCATCTCCCATCCACTCATCAGGATTCCTCTTGAGGGGTGTCGATAAGTGACTCTCTGGCTAACCTGTACCAGGAGTTTACTGAAGAGTGGGGGTGCCTTCTGTGTTATGGATCATTCTGTACAGCTTGTCCTATGTATGTCAGTGCTGGGGTTCAGGTCTCTCATGTGCATAGCTCACTGCCATTCAGATTGTACAAGGTGCAGCATGTTCATTGATTCCAGGTTGGACATGGCTTCATACATCAGGCACAGCTTGCCTGTAGCTGGGCAGTATGGCAGTGTGTGGGGCTTCAGTTTGTTTACTCAGGCAACACATGGCATCTGTTCATGCTCTTTGCTACTCCTGGTGGGGTACTGTTGTGGACTTTACAGTTGATGGAGGTGTCTGCTGAGGTATTTCCCACAGGGGCTATTGTAGTCAATTGTGACACTGATGGAGGATGACTGCAGAGCCACAGTGACATCCCCTTATCTACATCTGCCAACCTTCATGTTTGGGTGGGTATATAGTATATGTTTCTGCGAACACTACAGCCACATGTTTGTCCAGTGCAGGATATCTATCACCTTTTGTACCCAGGTCTCACATTACATGTTAGGTACATCATGGGTTAACACCTGTGTGGTAATTTGTGGGCACTTACTGTATATCCACGGTGGTTGTCTATACACAGTTCTGCAATTAGCTTGGTGACATGGCTATGGCTCCAGTTGTCTGTTTGTAGGTGGCCCTTTTGTGGGTTGCATGTGTCAGCTGGGGGTCGGATATGGTGGGCTGTTTGTACTCCTCTGCATACATGTTCAGTCACAGTCCTTCCATGTTGGCCTATACCTATGGGACATATATACAGAATGGGGGGGGCAGGACCAGGCCTTGTGGGATGCCACTCATATCTGCTTTGTAGTCTGACATGGATGCGGCATGTCTGACCATGTCAGTTCTGTCCTTGGTCTGGTTTGCAACCCCTCTACTGACATAGGGGTATATATTTAAGCTGGTGAACATATCCATGCTGAACTTGTATGGTATTGTCTAGAAGCATGTGCACGGTCCAGCTACGCTGTGTGGACCACATTGCCATCATCAATTACCTTAATGACTGCTTCAAATGGGTCAAACATGTTTAGGGGCAGGATCTGCAGTTACGACAGCCACACTGTGTAGGGTCCATTATCAGTAAGTCCACAATAGCCTTCGGTCTGCGGTACATACTGATCCTTTCCATAGCTGTGCAGACCAAGCTTGTCAGGATCCTGGGGTGGTAGTTTGCAGTATCCATTCAGGCAACACCTTTGTTGTGAAGGACCACTGTTGTTGTACACTGCTCTTTGGGTACATATCCTGTGGTAAGGCTGACATTGGGCAATAGTGTGATTTGGCATTCCATTATTCTTGGAGTCCATGTTGACCTCAGCCCAGGACACCATCACATACCTTTGCTGCTGTGTGTTTTGCTTTGCAGATGATGGCTGTTACCTCAGCATCTGCAATGTCAGGGGACCAGCAGTCTGCTGGGATAGATATTTTGCACTCTGGGGTGTTTGCACTGCACCTGTCAGGGTGTATATTAGCAATATGTGTGTGTGTTTGGTATGTTGTTTGTAATATCTGTGTGATTCGAAGCATATCTGTGGATGCCCAACATGGTTCCTACCATCAGTTAGGTAAGCCTTGTGATTATCCTTAGTGTCCTGTACATTTTGTATCTTCATAGGTTCATGGGTTCATACTAGGCTATCCACCCTAGGGCATTAGTAAGCCTAGCCAGAGTGTGTGTCTTTCGCCACCCCTTGCTATGTTTCTATTATGGCCATTTATGAATTTCTTTACTGTGCCTCTGTCTGGTCATGACACAGTGAAGACCCCCAGTATACATGTACGATCATCCATCCACTTGGCAATATTCCTGTTGAGGGGTGTCAGTGAGGGGCTCTGCCTAACATGGATTGAGATCCTGTTACTGGGTGTGGGGAGCCTCTGGGTTATGTATCTGTCCCTCCAGCACATCTTATTTCATTATGTGTTGAGGCTGACATCGTCACTCTTACAGCTCCAATGGCTTTGATTTCCTGTGGTGGAGCATGTCCATTACTCCTGTGTTGGACATGGCCTTGTACAACAGACATACAATGCCTCTGTGTAGTCAGTCTGTGACTGCATTCAGCTGGAGTGTCTACAGCCAGGCAGCATATGACATATATTTCACACCCTTTATCATCTTGGTGGGGTAACTATGAGGTCTTCCGAACCGCTGCAGGGGTCACGTACGGTACATCCCATATGAGTCATTGTACTAGATTATGGGTCTGATAAGGGAACAGTACAGCAGCACAGTGACCTCTGTTGATGTGGATGTGAATCCTTTCATGATACGGTGTCCAATATCGACAATCTTCCTAGCCACATTGGCATTGTGAGTGTCACATGACAGATTACTGTCGACTTGTGTCCCTAGGTCCCTGATTACTCCTTGCATACATAATGGTTTGCCACCTATGTGGTAATTTGTCTGTACCTTGTCTGGTATTTGGAGGGACATTCATACTGTCCAGTGTCTTCAGGATGTCTGAGTGGAGTTCTTGTGTGTGGGAGTGTGGTCTGTCGCATGCTACATACTGTACAGCAGTTTGGACTACACTTAGGTGCACATGGGTGGTCTCCGCTGCTTTGTGCATTGTCAGTTACCTGGCCATATGAGTGTCTGTGCTGCATATGGATACTCCCCCTCCTTTGATGTTTTGGTCCAGGTGTTGGGGCCATAACACATGATATGTGGTATAACCTAGTAGTGCTGGTGTGCTATCACTAGGCTTGCAGCAGGCTTCTGTCACTGCACAGACATCAATGTTCTCCATAATGGGAAGTGCCTCAGGGGCATGCATATTGCAGTTTACACGTCTGGCATTGGTCAGCATTACCCTTATGTTTCCTACCACTTATGTTTTCTAGGGTGGTGGGTAGTCTTTTTGGCCTTGCCTACATACGGCTCTATGTAGGTGGCAAAGGCCTTATCCAGTATCCAGATGCACAGGGGTAACAGTTGCAAGCCATCCCTGGAACAGCAGCATGGCTTGTCATGCTTGACATCTCAAGCAGACAGACATTAAACCCTCTTGGACTGACAGCTGTAACTGTGCCAGCTGTTAAACATGATCATTCTGTGTTTGTACTGTGGCATCATTCTTGGTGAGGGTTGAATGCTGCACACAGCCAGTGTCATACCGGCCTGGGGTACATACTCAGAGGGATCTTCCATGTCTCTTTTCATGTAGACCAGGGAGGTACATCTCAGGTCATTCACACCAGCATGGACATTGTGTGCATCATATTTCTGCTTGCTTTGGGGTGACCTGCGTACTTGTGTTATGTGGCATTTTGTGGCAGCCTACAGGCAGCTTACTCTACCCTTTCCCTTGTTCAGTCTGGTGAGTGGGACAGCAGTGTGTCTGCCTATACAGACACCTATTACAACTGTATCAGGCATGTTGTTTCTCCTTCTGGCCTGTGACTGTTTGGCACACCAGCTTTGTGTACTATTCATTGCATGTGCTATGTTTGGAGGTTGTGGTTGCTTGTGATCTGCTTTGGAGGCTTCTGTTGGTGTGGTGTGTTTGTAATTAGGGCCTCCAGGAATATTTTTCTGTATTTATGTGTTTGGTTTACAGTTGTGGTAGGTCTATGTGGGACTGGGTTTCTGGTGTATGTGGTTACCTTCTCCTCCTAACTAGTTTTGACAGTACTGAGTTGGTGGAGCTCAACCTCTGGTATGGATACATGGATGCATCTATCACATATATTTGTATTTATTGGGGGCTGTTGTGGTTGTCTGTGTACTTGGGACAGGTGTCACATTGCCTCTGGATTCACAGATTCTACTTTTTGTGGCTGGACTTAGTGGATTGTATGTGTGGACATATGTTATTGCCATACTACTGGTCAGTGATTACTTCCCTTTTTATGTTTGCTCTATCATGTGGTAGCTTCCTCATTCTCTTGCATGGTTTGGTAATGGCTGGAGTCCAGCATGCCAGATGCCTGCGTGTATGGCATTGTGTGTTGCTGTTATTTGTGATTGCATACTCCAAGCATTCCTGGCTGTGTTCATGGAATGCCTGTATAACATGTTCTGCGGTGTGTCCCATATTCTGCACTTGCACAGGGCCTTTCGTGGATTCAACATCAGTTTGGAGGGCTGCAACCTATGATTTACACATGTTTTTCACTGTAGTATTCTGGCCAGGGACTGGGGTCGGGATGTGTATATCCAGTGTGATTACTCTATGGTCTGGTCTTACCAGTGAGGGATACACTTCTCATCTTGCCATCCAGTACACATGTTGCTGATTATCACATCCAGTATGCTTACCCCTCTTGTGGGAGTGGTACATTGTTTCTGGGCATTTTGGTTTATGGATTCTGGGAACTTTTCTCCTGCTGTGTTGGTGCTAGTATAATGCTCCCAGTGTATGTCTGGGTATTTTCAGTCAAGCAATATAATGTGGTTTGGGGGGCTTGATATATTCATGTATTCCAACATAGGCCAGGTGCAGTTCCTGGTATTAGGACAGTAGTCTGCAGCAGGCTATATACTGGGAGGCGGTTTTAGCCATTGGTATTTGACCATGGCTAATCCATGCTGCTTCTTGTTGTGGTACCAACATGGGGTGTGGTTATCCTTGACATTTATTGCTAGTCACCCTCCTTTTGTAGCTTGTTCCATGTTTTGCGGCTGTACAGCACAGTATGAGGTGTGACCTGGTAGTGTTAGGGTGCTGATGTGAGCCTTGACCCAGTTCTCTATTACAGGACTGGTATCTACATTCTCCATACTGTGTGCGTTTACACTGCACACATCTTGCTGTTTATACTTCTGGCATTGGGTAGCATTACATCTAGGTTCCTATCCCTTGTGGTACCTATGAAGGTGGGTTTGTGTTTTGAGACTTACCTATTCAGGGCATGCTGTGGGTACTGACAGCCTTTGCCAGTATCCATGGGGCATGGAATGATAGGTGCACGCCACCCCTAGCAGGTGGTGCATCATGCCATGCTCCGCATATCTTCCCAGCCTGAAACACATTGGCTCCCCTTTGACTAACTGCATTACTTCAGCCAGTTATTGCACTTGATCATCCCATCATCATTTTGTGGCTTCATGCTTGGTGAGGGTGGATGTTAGTCAGGGTGCTCAGGTGTGCATATAGTACATGGTGTTACATTACTTAACACATGGCATTCATGCCTCAGGTGGTGCTGCAGGGCTGCCTCTGTCGGATGCGCATATTACACTTCCCTGTACATGTTTGTGAGCAGGTCATGTCATTTTAGGCATCCATGTTATTATTTGAGTGAGTCAGAGGGGGTATCATTCCCAGGGTTCCTACTGAGCCAGTGTATGTGCTATGCGTTGCCTCTTTGCCAAGGCCAGGGCATACTGGGCACATCTCCATCTGCCTACTGGGGCAGGCTCAGGTTGTTCCTCCTCCGAGTCATGCTCTGCCTGTGATGGCCTTGGCAATGGTGGGGGGCTGTTTGGCCCAGCCCTATGCTGGTCCTGCTACAGCTGTTTTCACAAGATCATATTATGTAGCATAGCACATACCATGATAATTTGGGTACATGTAGTTGGTGTGTACTGCAAGGCTCCATCAGATGTGTCCAGACACCGGAACCATGACTTGAGCAGCCCAAACACACACTCTATTACATTACGTGTTTGTGCATGTGCCTCATTATGGCGTTCCTGTTCAGGTGTGTGTGCGTTTCTGATGGGTGTCATCAGCCACGGCTCCAGTGCATAACCTGCATCCCCCACTAGGTGTCCGTGTGGGATGTCCCTATTGGCAAATGTCTGGTACAGCTGCGTCAAATGCCAGATGTGGGAATCGTGGTAACTCCCAGGGCAGCCAGCACACACATTCATTATTATGCCCTGGGCATCACACATGACCTGGCAGCTGATGGAGGGGAAGCCCTTGCGGTTAATGTAGGCCCTACCCCGCTCACCGGCTGGTGATTTGATGCATCTGTGCGTGCAGTCTATTGCACCCACTACCTCAGGGTATTCCGCTATTTGCTGGAAGAGACGCATATTGCTGGCCAATACCTCACGGGCATTGGGGAAATATACATGATCACCGACATGTGCTGACATGGCATCCAGGAACTGGTGCAGTACCCTGGAGGCTGATGCCTGTGATATCCCCATCATATCGCCAGTTAGTCTCTGGAAGGTACCTGTTGCTAGTATTCTTAGGCCAACACATACCTTGGTTTCCACTGGGATGGGTTCCCCTCTGTTGGTTCTGTGTGTGAGGCGTGGCCTGCACAGCTCAACAATTTGCTGCAGGAGCTCTCTGTCCACTCTATAGCACTCTACTATCTCCAGCTCATGTAACCCATGGTAGGTGACCCTGGGCCTGTACACTCTTCTCCGTCTCCTCACTGTGGGTTGTCTGGCACCATCTGCATTGTCACCACCCTTAGCAAGTCGCCTATGTCTCAATATGACATCTATGGCAGCCCCTAACATTTCTGCTCTGAGTGAAGCTTTTTCAGCTTTCACTTCTATTAGCTTACTCCTGTCTTGCAGTGTCTCTTAAGAGAAACATCCTGCACTACTGTTTGCAGAGTTTTAAGTGCTGGGCTGGGCTACTATTCTGCCTGTGTAATTGCCTGCTTCTAATTGTTTTCACCTACTAGCTTCAGCAGTTATCCCTGCTAGCTTCCTATTAATTCTGTTGCTTCCTTTTTCCTTTCAGTTTCCTCAGGGGGGAGCAACGTGCATACCAGCAGAAACACGCTCACAGTGGCTTACACGCGTGCACACATGCTTACACGGTTCAGAATCTACTTATTCGGGTTAAAACGCGCGCACACCCGTGCAAACACTGTTACACGTCTGCCAACAGCCTCCAACATGCTCAGCCTGCCCTACACATGTGCACACCAGCGCAAACAGTGTTAAACATCTCCCAACACGCTCTCACATGCTCAGTCTGCCTTACACGCATGCACACTGCCCTACCTGCGCTTCATGGCGCGCACACGTGCGCATGCACACCCAGCAAGAAACTTTGGTGTAAGTAACAGTGTACACCTTCCATTTCTTGACTTTCCCAGACTTATCTAGTGGCACACCTCTTTCCATGATCTGTGTCTGTCATCTGTCATGTTACACTGACCTCCAATGAACTGCATTTCTTTCTACCATTCCCCCCTGTGATGTCACCTATCTCCTACTCTATTCCTCCCCCTTTTGTATCTCTTACACTACTCAGACTGTGCTCATTTGCTATGTGACTGTGAGATTCAGTATCCTAACCCTCATTTACATGAGATTGCCTACTAATGCTTAGTTACATGTCTTAGACTCAGCTTCCCTCCTTAGCAACCACTACACGGTGGCCATGTTGTTTTTGGTCTGCTGGTCCCTGCATTGTCATTCCATGTATTGCATGAAACCCACATTTGTGGGTTTATAACCTTCTTTTTATGTTTTTATACAGCACAGCGCGGGGCTGCGCTGGGTTTAAACATTGGCGATCGCCGAAAAAAAAAATTATATTTTTATTATTGTTGCATCGGGTTACCTTGCCAATGGCCACATATTTGGCCATTGGCATGCTGCCTGAGACATATGCACCCTTTATTTGGAGCTGACATGGCTCCATTGTGGAATTTGCAGAAACGTACTCAGTTGTCAACTGAGTACATTTCTGCAGCTGAAACGTCTCTTACACGGACTGGTTTCTCCTTCGTGGATCGCTAATATACCTCATTTGCATACCTTTCGGCTGCAAGTGAGGTATTTAGCATGTCCATGCCCAGTCCGTGTAAGAGACGTTTTAGCTGGTCTCTTACACGGAGTTTAGGGCTGTTCCTGGATCGCGAGGCTTGCATGGAGTCTTACACGTCTCTTACACTCCGTGCAAGCCTTCGTGAATCCTGCCCAATGTCTTTGCCAATGGTCTGTGAAGTGGTTAGAAAAGATCATGTACTAGCACACCTACCCAGTTTACAATCAATAAAAAATACATTTTATATATATATATATATATATATTTATATATAAATATCTATATATATATATATATATATATATATATATATATATATATATATATATATAAGTTCATAGGTTCATACTAGGTTATCTGCCCTAGGGTATTTATAAGCCTAACCAGAGTGTGTTTGGCTTTCGCCACCCATTTCAAATTAATTTTGCTATGCCCTTTTTCGAGGTTAGTATACTGTGCCTCTGTCTAACAGTGACACAGAAGTGTTACCCAGGGTAAACCTATGCTCTCCCATCCACTCATCAAGATTCCTCTTGAGTCAATGAGGGACTCTGCCTAACCTGGACTGGGATTTTATTCCAGAGTGAAGGGAGCCTCTGGGTTATGAATCTGTCCCTCCAGCATGTCCTATTTATTTCAGTGCTGATGTTCAAGTCTCTCGAGCGCGTAGCTCGATGGGATTTGGATTTTCTGAGGTGCAGCATGTCCATTAATTCTAGGTTGGACATGGTTTTATACATCAGGCACAGATCGCCTCTGAGCAGGTGGAATGACACTGAGTAGAGCTGGAGTTTCTTTAACTGGGCAGCATATGGCATCTGTTTGAGCCCTTTGATCCTCTTGGTGAGGTACTTTTGGGGTCTTTCCAGTTGCTGCAGGTGTCTGGTAAGGTACATCCCAAAAGGAGCATTGTACTCAATTATGGGCCTGATGAGGGATGAGTAAAGAGGCACGATGACCTCCCCTGATCCAGATGTGAATCCCTTCATGATTAGGTGGGCTATATAAAATGTTTTTCTAACCACTTTGGCCATGTGGTTGTCAAATGAGAGACTGCTACCAACTTGGGTCCCCAGGTCCCTAATTACTTCTTCTGTACTTAATGGATTACCACCTATGTGGTAATTTGTGGGCACTTTGTTTTTGCCAAAGGGGATGACTATACATGTTTTGGCGTTTAGCCTGAGGCCATGGCTCTGGCACCAGTTCTCTGTTTCTATCAGGCCCTTTTGGAGGATGCTTGTGTTGGCTGGAGAGTCGATTATGGTGCCCAGTTTGCAGTCATCTGCAAACTTGGTCAGCCACAGTCCTTCCGTGTTGGCCTGTACCTCCGAGAAATATATACCGAACAAGAGAGGTCCCAGGACTGAGCCTTGTGGGATGCCACTTGTAACTGGTTTGGAGTCTGACATGGCTCCAGCAATTCTAACCATGTGGGGTCTGTCCTTGAGCCAGTTTGCAACCCATCTAGTGACATAGGGGTTTATATTTAAGCTGGTGAGCTTATCTATAATGCTTGAGTGGGGTATTGTATCGAAGGCTTTTGCGAGGTCCAGGTAGGCTGTGTGGACCACCTTCCCCTCGTCAATGGCCTTGGTGACTGTTTCAAAGAAATTGACCAGGTTTATGAGGCAGGATCTGCCCTTAACAAAGCCGAACTGGGTAGGATCCAGTGTCTGTAGGTCCCCAATATCTTTATTTATGAAGTCCATGATGATCCTTTCCACAGCTTTGCAGACCAAGCTAGTCAGGCTTATGGGGCGATAGTTTCCAGGATCCATTGAGGCACCACCTTTGTGGAGAGGGACCACTGTTGCTGTACGCCACTCTTTGGGTACATATCCTGTAGAAAGGCTGAGATTGAACAGTAGTTTTATGTTTGGGTTTAGCTCTTCTTGGAGTTCATGTATGACACAGCCCGGGACACCGTCTGGTCCCCATATATATATATATATATATATATATATATATATATAAACTAAAAAACTTCAATATACTGATAAAAAATAAAACACGAAGTACCAAACTTTTAGGAGCATGTGTAAAGCTTTTGTTCTTTATTGGTAGGAAGAACTTTATATATATATATATATATATATATATATATATATATATATATATATATATATCCTTAAGGGGTCATTTGCATATATCCCATGGGACTCCATTACAGGAGGTTTATGGTATTACACAATAAAAACTCTACTTGGATGTGTTTTGCATGCAGTTTTACTGAATGATTTGCCTGTTGTACCCGCGGTGGTGGTGCTGCAGTAGCATTGTCGCCTCACAGTAAGACGCTGTCCGGTTTGATTCTCAGCTAGAGTGTCTTCTGCGTGGAGACATACGTGAATGGGCGTACTTTCGTTGAAGGTTGTGCGTCAGGGCCAGTAACTCGGTATGTAAAAATCAACTACCAATCATTAGCGGACCGGAGTTCTGCTGTGGCAACCCCTAACCAGGAAAAGCCGAAAGACACAAACAAGTTTGGATGTTAGTTGTGATATTTTGCTGACATCATAACTTTTATAGGCATAACTTGGATTTAAGGACCCTCTTGTTTCTGAAATATAACCAAACTATCCACTTATGCTTTGCTGATGGGATTAATAAAATGGCCAAAACATACATGTTCACAGCTACTGTGCTTTAGCTTTAGTGGCATCACTATAACCATAAAATCTTATTAGTGCACATTCAGAAGTTATGTAGCTGAAACACTTGATGTCCTTAGGGGTCATTTGGATGTATCCCATGGGCCTCCATTATATGAGGTTTAAAGTATCACCCAGTGAAAACTTTAGCATGACTGTTTTTTTCCTTGCAGTTTTTACTGAATGATTAGTCTGTGTGATCTTTTTAACCTTTGGTATGTATATATATATATATATATATATATATATATATATATATATATATATATATATATATATATGTATATATATAGTTTTTTTTTCAATAAAATAAAATATCTATATCTATGTAATATGAAATAAAATAATATATCTATCGCACACACACATGCACATACACAAACATATGTATGTAAATATCTATATCTTTTTATCTATCTATCTATATATATATATATATAAATGCACACACATATATCGAGACCATAGGTTCGACTTTCTGAAAAGTCTAAAACAACAAAACAGCAAAATCCACATTTTTGCACAAGGCCTCCTTGCACTCTCCATGTGTGGAACACACTCCAAAATTAAACTACAGTAGGGAAAAGGATAACGTCACCAGTCCACACTGTACTATGATCTCCATACAAATGCTCTGACTTTTCAGAAAGTCAGACATATATATATATATATATATATATATATATATATATATATATATATATATATATATATATATATCCTTCCATCTACAACCCCTTTTTTCATGTTTACACATGGGGTCAGGATGTCACTTCAACAGTGCTAATAATCTAGAGCTGACATTTACACCGCCATGGGGGCTAGCCCTGCCACATTAATTCTTCCACACTACACACTCACATGTACATGCACACCTATGGCCAATTTAGAGTATCCAATCCACCCACTGCCTGTCTTTGAAATGTTAAAAGAAACCCATGTGAACATAGGGAAGGCATACAGACTCTGCAAAGAAGGCACCGAGCGAAGTCTCAAACCACAGAACCTCTTGCTGGTACGTGACAATGCTATCTGCTGCACCATTGTGCATCACCGTGCCATGCTAAGGGGAAACTAGTTGTCAAGGAATGGTATTGGCATATGAATTAGTAAAACAGACTGTTGACATATTTTAATAAAAAGAAAACATCACCCAAGTCTGATGAAGCTATCACAAGGGTGAAAGTGCTCATCTCTTGTTTTAACTTACTAAACCATGGTTAAAAACAAGGAATACCAGGTTGAATTATGCTTTCTTATTTTTAATAAGAATGCCAGGTGACCTCTGGACAAAGATTTTACATAAGAAGTTATGACAGTCTATTTTAGATTTCAGTAATTTGTATGTATAATTTATGTGCAATTAGTTTCCCCTTTTTTTTTTTTTTTTTTTTTTATTTGTTCTTCCGTAAGAAAAGTGTGCATTACTCTTAAGGCTGGAAAAATACAGTTCCTTGGTGATAGATTACATTTATATATATATATATATATATATATATATATATATATATATATATATATATGGGAGCCCTTCATTTGTTTGAACTGTCAAATGTTTGAAACTCACATGGTCGACACCATATGAGAGAACATTTGGAAGGTCGACAAATAATAGCGGAGATCCTGCTACAGTGCAGGACTGGGAGAGTCCCCTTTCTTGCACTGTAGTGCGATCTCGGAGTGAGAATATTTAAGTAGCAGGGGGTGTGGGGGGGTCAGGGGGTCTTGCCCCCCCCCTGCATAACACAGTTTTACTGTGTTTACAGGTAGGTAAATGGTGCTATTTCAGGATGTCAGTCTTTCGGAATGTCGATCATATGGTGTCGGCCATATGAAAGTCGGCATTCTGGATGGTCAACATTCTGAAGTAGACCCATATATATATATATATATATATATATATATATATATATATATATATATACAGAGAGAGAGAGAGAGATATTGTAACAGTAAAATTAGTTCACTACTGCTGTTTTAGCTGACTGCTTTCCTGCCTTTTGCAGTTGGTCAGCAGTATAGCTGATCCACTTTTTTTTTTTTCTCAACAAATTTTTTTATTAAGTATATAGAGCAAGACATTTAGAAGTTTTGTACATGAATCAATAAGTTTGAATAAACATATTGCAACTTCAAAGAAAACAATCATTCATGAGAATTTACATATAATAAAGATAACAAAACATTATGAGATATATACACTATATACAAATTAGGCTTTTTTTTTTAAAAAAAAATACCATTGTAAAAACAATAAAAGGATTGAAGGCATTAACAATTGATAATATTTAAAACTTTTTCTAACACTAACTTCTTTAATGACTTTTTTTTTGGACTTCTAACTATATTTCTTTGAGCATCAATATATGAATATGCCATTTTCTGAAAAGACACCCAATTTAGTTTGGTTCGATCAATCCAATTTTGTGTTATATAGAGTTTTAATAAGGAGCAAATAAAAATGATGACATGAATATCTAATTTTGAAAGATGTATTAGTGGGATATGAAGAATAGCAAATTCCCAGGACAATGTTGACTTATGATATCCCATTCTCTGCAGTCTAACTTTCAAGGAGGTCCACAATCTATGAGAAAAATGACAGTACCATAAAATATGAAGGAGATCTGCTTGGGGATGATAACAGCATGAGCATGATGAGGATTTGTTTGAGTTGAATTTATTTAATTTATAAGGGGTAAAATAGGCATCATTATTAATCATTAATTGTGTGTACAATAATTTTTTGAAAGGAATGAATTCCTTTGTATATCTAATGGCCATGAGTTTCTGACATTCAGATATCCGGGGATTATAATTTAGCCAGACATTAGATAGAAGGGAATTGTGATCCATTGTTAAGCTCTTTATTAATTTATAGGAATTTGATAGCATTTTATCAGATGAAGATAGCAATCTGATAATCGTGTTAAGATTATTTAATTGTTGTTCTATAGGATCTATACATAAAAACTTATTTTTAATTGTATCTCTTATTTGACGTAGAATTGGTGAGTAATTCCAATTAACCTTCAAGATCTTACGCCAATCAGGCAAAGATAAATGAAGATGTTTCAAAACATCTCCAATTTTAAAATTTTTTATTAGAGGATATTTTGTTAAGTTAAAAGTCTTGTTATCTAACATTATATTTGGGTTTAAATGAATTGGTTGGATAAGATAAGAGATATTATCTAGATTGCAAAGTTTAAGTAAAATTTGAAAAGCTTTAATCTTTTGCTTAATAAAGATAGACAGGTTTTTAATAGATTTGGTGTCCAACGAGATAAAAGGAATAGCTTCTGGATTTATATTTTTTGAAATGATGTAATTATACCATATTCTTATCCATAAAGAATGATTTATATGAGAGAATTTGTTATAATTAGATATAGTGAGAAGTTTATTAGATGAAACAATTAAGTAGTAGAGATATAGATTAGGAAGACCCAATCCACCTTTGTCCTTAGACATTGATAGTCTGGAATAGGAAATTCTAACAGATTTGGGGAACCATAAAAATTTAGCCAATGCTTTGTTTACAGACTCAAAGAAAGATTTTGAAATTATCTGATCAGACGATGAGAAATGGTAAAGAAATTTAGGTAAAATGTTCATTTTAATTATGGCAGCCTTTGATAAAAGTGAAAGATTTAGATGTTCCCATCTACTTATATCTGACAATATCGAATTCCAAACTTTAAGTATATTATTTTGAAAAGAAGATTTATTATTATGTTCTATATTGATACCTAAGTATTTAATACTAAAAGTAAACTGAAATTGATGATCTGAAAACAGAAATGGTTTGTGAACTAAGTGATTTACCGGGAATATATAAGTTTTAGAGGGATTTAAAAGATAGTTCGATACAGAAGAAAAATAATCAATAGAGTTTACTATTTTTCTATAATCAGATAATGGAGTTTGAAAGTAAATTACTAGGTCATCAGCAAAGGCTGAAAAATAAATATTCGTGTTAAGAATTCTAGGAATATTATGAGAAGTATTCTGAATAATATGTAGCAATAAAGGTTCTAAATAAATGTTAAAAAGAAAAGGAGACAGTGGACACCCTTGTCTTGTTCCACTATTAATCTTTATAGGAGAAGAAAAGTGTCCATTAATGTAGAGTCTAGTAAACATATCCTTGTATAGAACCTTTAAAAAGTTTATAAAGAATAAAGGAATATTGAAACAGGACATAGTCTGAAATAAAAAGGTCCAACTTACTCTGTCAAAGGCATTTGAGGCATCCATGATCAAAGCATATAACGGGTTTGTATCTTTTTTAATAAGATGACTGATAGATTCTAAGGACAATGTATTATCCCAAGCATGTCTGTGGGACATGAATCCAGATTGATCCTGAGAAATAATTGATGGTAAAATCTGTTTCAGTCTATTAGCCAAAACAGATGATAAAATCTTAATATCTACATTTATTAAAGAGATGGGTCTATAATTACTTGGGTCTGATTTTTCTTTATTATTTTTCAGAATTAAAATAGTTTTAGATGTGTTCCAGTGAATATCTGAAATATCATTGACTCTTATATGATTATATACTTTGAAAAGAAATGGAAGAATTATCAATTTAAAAGTTTTGAAAAATTCTGGAGTGAAACCATCTGGACCAGGGGATTTGCCCGATTTAAGATTATCAATTGAATCCGAGATTGTGTAGATATAGGGGCAGAGAGCAATCTTTGTTGGTTATCATTTAATTTAGGGAAATTTATAGAACTTAAAAAGGATTTTATGTAATTATCATTAGCAACATTAGAAGAATTTGAATATAAGTCCGTATATAGAGAAGTGAAGAGCTGAATAATCTCTTCATCAGTGTTATATAAATTGTTCTTATAAAACAATGATGAGATTTTTGGTCTGTCATAATTAATTTTAATAATTCTAGCTAGTAGTTTAGACGGAACCTGAGCCCATTCTGAATATGAGGCAAGTAACTTTTGTTCAGCCAAAGAGAGATCATTTTGATGAAGCAAAATTAAATCTTTTTGGCATTCAAAAATCTGTTTTTCTATGGTAGAGTCATGTTTCCGTCTAAGTTGATTTTCCAAAGATAGAATTCTAGACCTTAAGCTCTCCTCTTTCCTTAAGTGTTGTTTTTTGAAATAAGCCGATTTACTGA
Source organism: Protopterus annectens (assembly GCF_019279795.1). Taxonomy (NCBI): domain Eukaryota; kingdom Metazoa; phylum Chordata; order Ceratodontiformes; family Protopteridae; genus Protopterus; species Protopterus annectens. Next base: position 1,004,529,826 of record NC_056741.1, on the reverse strand, counting down.
TAAATACTCCCCTTAATCTCGCTTTACAAGCCGCCCATTGTATATCATAAGGTATATCAGATGCCTCCAAGTTACCTTCCATTTCCTGTATGATTTCGGAGCATTGTTTACAAGTTTCTTTATTTAGTAATAAGTTATTATTCAAAGACCATTTATTTAATTTAAATTTATTTTTAATATTAGTATTTACGTTTAGTTTTAATAAAATTCTTGAATGATCTGAGAAAAATCTAGGTTCAATATTAAAATCCTAGATATATTTTGAAATAGAATCAGAGATTAGAAAAAAATCCAATCTGGACCATGACCGACAACATTTAGAATAATATGTATAGATATCATTCCTATTTGAAATTTTAACAGTATGTAGTGGGTCAATTAAGCTATACTCCATCATCAGATCATTAAGAGCCTTAGTAGATTGATAATTATATGAAGCAGTGGAACGAGATCGATCAATTTCTGGATTTATTACTGCATTCCAATCCCCACCTATTATTATATAATGATCCTTATATAATGTGAGCATTTTATAGATTTTAAAAATAAACAAATGTTGTAAATTACATGGGCTATATATATTTAAAACTATAAGAGGTTTGTCAAGACCATGAATGGAAGTAGTAAATAAACACCATCTACCTTCATTGTCAAATTTCTCATCAATAATATCACCCGTGAATTTCTGTTTAATGATTATGGCTACCCCTCTAGAGTTAGATGAGTCCCCTGAAGCTATAATCTTTTTGATCCATTTTTTATTCCTCTCTTTATTCCAATCAAGACGAGGAATATGGGACTGTTGAATAAAACAAATATTGGTCTGTGACTTAAAAATCAAATGAAACAATAATGCCTTTTTTGCTTTATTTTGAATACCTCTGACATTCCAAGAATCCAATATTATATCAACTGGCATATTCAAATTGGACACTTAGTATTGATGTTGTACAAAAAGGAAAAAAAAGAAAAAACATAGTAAGATCACAAAGGTATTTAAATCAATTCGTCCAAAATGTAGAGATGAAACAAATTTAGTCTTTACAAAGTTTGGGTGAATAATCAAAACCACAAATATGCCTAGTGTAGAGAAAAAATTAATGTCAAGAATAACGTAGAATTTATTTATATCCTTTATCCTCACCCTAGTGCCTACCCACCAAACACCTACTGATAAAGGAAGATCAAATATGAATAAAATGAAAGTTGTAACTTTAGATATTAATAAAATCAGATTATCATAAAAAATACTCACTAAAAGCCTAACAAAAAAAAATAAAACCGATACTATATTACTAAACCTATATACAATACTAACTAATTTCAAGATGCCCAACATACTCAATCCCTACTTAATATCTTAACTATGAGCTCCTATTTATTAAGTAAAATATATAATAATGAAATGTATTTCTGCAATTCTTCCAAAAGAAAAAGGAAAAATAATTTATGGTTAACAAAAGCAACATATCGTAATAAATAATATGATGAAATAAGTATATGTAGAGTAATATATCTAAGTATTAATAGACCATTTACTATCATTACTATATATAACAATAGTCTTATGAAAAGCTAATGATAGATGTAACATAAATATAATAATGTTTTAGGTATATATAAAGGAAATATCTATAAATATTGCAGAACCAGTAGAGATTTATGCATTATTAATTAATCATGCAGTAGAACACATCAAATTTCACAGTAGTCAAATAAAGATAATAATAACAAAAATATCTAAAATTATAATATAAATATTTAAATCTAGCCCAAAAGCATCACAGACTAACTCCCAAGAGACCAAAATCTATAAAATTATTCCATATAAAAATTTTTAACTATCAAGTTAGCTGTTATATAGCACCAGCTCTCAGCAGTTTAGTGTTTAATATATGTACATTGGCACTATCTAAAGATATAAGATAAGTACCAACAAGCATTACCAGACCATATCTTAATATGCATTATATACACCAGAATAAAATGATCTTAATGCAACAACCTATAGTTTGAGAAAATAATTTTAAAATACTGAATCAATATCTCTATTAACTATAAGGTTATAATGTCCTTTTGAAATATAAAGAAGCATTATATCAACAGGATGTAAAGCACAACTAACCAGTTTATGCACTTTTTAGAGTATCCACGCAGGATTGAAACAAATAATTTGATTTCCAAAAGTGTCAGTCAATGCATGAAAATGTTACTAAAGCAATAGAACAGTGTAAACAAAAATAATATTTTAACATTTATGCTAAATATTCAAACTACACTGTAAAAAACATATCATAGGAAAAATGCATTCTCTTATTTGACCATTTCTGTTATCAAGCTTAAATGTGATTAATCTATTTTATTTAGTTAAAGACCATTTCCGTTTGCTTCCAATGACTATCACAAAATAGTTATACAAAAAAGGGGAACATTGATTTGTTTCGATCAACTGTGAAGTGTCAAAATTTTAAGATTGCTAAACTGATAGCTTATATAGTATTCTGCACTTTGGAGTAGATGTTGCATCTTAACAGTTCATCATTTTAATATATTGTGATGAATTATGATATCTATTAGTAGAAGCACATTTCAAGATGATTTACAAGATAGTTAAAATGTATTTATACATATTCCGTGTTGCTTTTTGTTAATACAGGGAATATTGGATCTGTATATGAGTGTTTTCGTGACAACATAATCATATGCTTTTGTTCAATACTTTAGTTATACCATGTGTGTAGTAACATTAGAATTGTTATACAACATAAACAATTTATTTATTTGATATTTTACTGTCGGTTTTCTTAACAGACCTGGATAATACGTTAGTATTTCTTTAATTTCAAAAGATGTACTAGTGAGCTATCCGCCTAACACAAATTATTAGTTGAACAGGAAAGTCTTAATTGCATATGATTCAACTATTAGCGATTTAAATTTATATGTGGTTTAAGCATTTAATAAATCCATTTTGGCATAATCCTATAAACAGCTAAAAATGAGCCAAACAACGGAAGCACATCCCGACACACAATCCATCTCATTTACGATAGACCTGAAGTGTGGAAATACATATACTTTTTACGTCGTTAAAATTGGATCATACTTCCTTATAAAACAAAGACCTATAATGCACAATGTGTTCAAACAGTAGATATGAAGCCCAATACATCAATTAACTCCTTAGTTTGGTTAATTAAGAACAGGTTTAGTAAGCCAGTTCTCGTCATTGCTAAACAAGGTTGCGAATAAAAGTGCAAATCGATCTCTAATGAAAACAAGATTATGTAATATTCACATTTCAAACATGCAAGTAAAACTGGCCGCCGTTGTTATCATCCCTTGTGTCAGTAATCAGTTATATTTAAGATATCTAGAGTTCGCAACACTACAGTTTAAAACATTCGCAATTAGGTGCTTGTGTTGTCGACCGACGGAAAACATCCGTCCATTTGGATAAGTGTACTCAATTATAAAATGGTCGGTATCGGAGCATACCCCCATCACCCGGTCCATCCCCCGCCAGCCCGTATCTTGGTTTTGCTGACAGTAATCTTGCAAACATGGAGTGAAATTTTATGTATGCCATTTGTTTGTTTGAATTTGTGTTTTTTGGCTGACAAAGGCAGGTCCGTTGATTTGCTTTATACCTCTATTAGTGTTCAGAAGAACAGCTGTTGTTAACTACATTATTAACTATTGATTATTGTTCTTTTGGCTTGCACGCCACAAAAATCTCTGTTTATAGGAATATAAGTTATCAAATGTTAAATAAATCTGAGGAAGTGTAGTCCAATTACGTGTATACTTTTGTGTGCTTTTATGGCTCAATAACAGATATTATTTTTATTTAAGTTTCTCCATATAGTGACTCCTGCTGAAATCTGATATCATCACCTTTTTGAAACTATTATAGTTAGTGCTTTAATTTGCCTGAATGTTTAATTAATTGATGAACTTTTCATCCAATCTAATTATCAGTGTGATAGAGTTTTATGTGACATTTATGTTGCTAATGTATATGTTTTGTAGCTGAACATTAAACAACTAAAATCTACTATTGTATATTGTCTGCATACCTCTGTGGATAGATAAACAGGGACAAAGTTAATTGTGAGATCTAATGCTTACTGAAGAAAAAACGCCAGTGCAAATGTGTATCTTGCAGTCCTCCTCAGCGAATGATGACGTCACTATCAGTCCCCGAGATTCCACAGTAGATGCGTGAGCTGGCGAATATGCTGCTGGCGCTGTAAGGAGAAGATTTTCTCTTCGGATGTTCTCGAGGAGCAGAAATTTTCCCTCCATAACCTAAATAACTGTTATAAAGGGATGTAACCTATAAACTAAAAAAAAATAATAGCCCAATACATTCGAAGGATACAAAAAATAACTATACAGTTAAAAAGCAGATATTATTACTAAAAATCTAGAAAACATATACTGCCACAATATTATTGAAGTTTATCTAACCAAAATAATGAATATGCTCAATACAAATATAGATTTGTCATTAATAAATAAGCATGTCCCAAAATCCAGGTATTAACAGGACAACACCATCTTGAAATCTATTAAAAAGTAATATGTTTATGATATAGATTCAGGAAGCTTTTTAAAATTTTTGAGAAAAATATCTTTAGCCTCCTTAGGATCAGAGCACATAAATCTTTTTTCATTGACTGTAAAAGACAATGTATTTGGATAAGACATACGAAATCTTATCCCTCTTTTTATCAAGTCAGCACAATAAGGGGCAAGTTTTTGTCTATTTAGTTTTATTTGTGAAGGAAGGTCTTGAGAAAATGACAGTTTATGTGACTTCCATATAAATTGTTTTTTACTTTTAGCTGCTTCCAGGATCTGGAAAGTATCTTGAAAGTTTAATAATTTAGTATAAATAATCCTTGGTGATGAAGAATCTTGTCTAGCACGTAATGCTCTATGTGCTCTCTCTACAATTATAGATTTTGATGAAGTTTCACAGTTTAACAAAGTTTCAAAGATGTTCTTAGCTATAGATAATAAGTTTTTATTGTCATAAGATTCAGGTAAACCACGAATAATTTCTTCGACTTCTGGCTTCCAAGTCCAACAGTTTAGATTGTATATCAGAAATTATCAAATCTTTAGACTTAAGGTCATTTTCTAATGAATCAGTTTTTATCTCTAAAGCTGAATTTCTGTTTTTAATTATATCCATTCTATCATTTATTTGCTTTAATGTTTTACTAAAGTCAGCAAATTGCTCTGAAAAGTTTTGGATAGCACTTTGGATAGGCTTTAAAGCTACTTTTAGTTCGTCTAACAGGAAATTTGAGTCATTTAATTCTTTGTTACTTACTTTGGAAGTTTCAGTAGATTGTTTAGATGTCCTTAGCCTTTTTGAACCGGAATCTTTTTCAGGAGAGAGCATTGAAGAAAATTTGGCCTTTGTAGGCTGAGTCTCCATGGAGTCAGATTTTGTAGCCATGCCCAGAGATGAAGTGCCACTGACAGGATAACTGGATCCAGGAATAGACTAAGCAACTGGTGTCCAAGCAGCTTATAGAACAAAATTTGTTCTGAGGTAAAATAAATCCCAGGATAAAAAGTCCAGAGGAAAAAACAATCCAATTGCGTATAAAAAGATTTATAGAATCTTTTTACAAAAAAAACTGAGGAAAAAGATTGGCAGAAAGTTATAAAAAATATCAAAGTTTAAATAACTGTGAAGAGCTCAAGGAGTAGAGACCAATCTAGTCGGCAGCCATCTTGGAATCAGCTGATCCACTTTTTAATGAGATCAGAATAATACTGGGGTCAGGGAATATGCCCTTTTTCTGGTATTTTATGATCTCAGTGTTGGTATATTTAGTTAACAGTGGGGTTGTGAGGGCTGCATGCACAGTGGACTGTCATGGTTTTTTGATGACGTTTTTGTCAACATTTAGGATGTTGATCTACTGAAGTTTTGATTAATTGCAGTAGATATTGTGCATGCTCTCTCTCTCTCTCTGTATATATATATATATATATATATATATATATATATATATATATATATATATATATAAACATATATTATTTGTGCCTGTATGAAGAGGTTATACATATATTTCCCTTTGTTAAATTGTCTAATGGAAATGTAATTATGGTTAATGGCAATAATACTAAATTTGTCTATTTATTTATTTGTGCTTGTTAACTGAGTAGGTGGACTACTCTTTAGACTATTTTTAGCCATGACCAGGGTAAGTACTGCACCAAGTTACATAGAAGTCACATAGTTCATTTCAAAGCACAAAACTGTATACAAGTCACATATTAATTGCATGGGAAAGAGTTTACAATATTACATACAAATGAAAAGTTCAAGTCATAACATAGAATACATAAAATTATTTACAATTTATCTAATTCATCACTGAAAGTTTATAGAGGGTTCTTCAGGAGTACATTCTCACATATGTAATTTCCTGTGTGAGATAAGATATAATATGAAGTTTATTCAAAACATAAAGTTTGCAGAATGAGTCAGTGTAAATACTTGATAAAAAATGATTGTAATGTACTACACATGGATCCTGAGGAGTACATACTTAACATATGAAATAACCATGGTGAGACAGGATATAATCTGGCATGCAATGAAAACATAAAGCCTGAAAAATGAGTCAGCAGATGTATGTGGTAGAAAATGATTGTAATTTACTAAGAATTCAGAGAAACTTAAAGGGGGTATAGTTGTAGCACAAGGAAATGGAGGCTTAGGCATTACAAATATGTATAGCTTTCAAGAGATAATGTAAGATGTGGATTAGCTGAGAGGTCAACCTATGAAAAAAGAAAGTTAGAGTGTAGGATGAATGGAACATTGTATTTGCATGAGACACAGAACTTTAAAGATTTCAGTCAGCTTGAATATGACTATTAAGTTAATGGTGTGGGAGAACACTAGAACAGTATAGCCTTAATCAATAAAGCATGAACATTTGCACATTTCCTTTAAGTGGCTAGGGAGCTTTTTTTAATGATTTTAGTTTTGTTGGCTGTCTAATTTCTAGCAGGATCCTGTTCTAGTCTGTAGAAACAATTTAGCAGAAGTTCCTTTCCCTGATTGTCAGATTGGTTAATTGAGGGCTTGTCTAGTGCATGGACTTTATTATCTTGGTTTCAGAGTGCAAAGTGGAAGTGTTTAATTTGTTTTGATCTAAGGGATGGGCAATAGTGTTTCTGGGGGGTTTATAGGTAAGACTGGAAAAAAGAATAGTAAATCTGACTGGAATACTTGGGTAATTGGATGTATGTTGAAAATGAGAGGTTAGGCTGATGAACTGACTGATTGTGTCGACAGTTGTCTAAATTATTCTAATGCTGTGAGCTAAATGCATTGTTAAGTATGGGTAATCCAAATTTCAGTTTTGGCATAAGTGCATTTTTAGCTGTGGCTGCTCTGGCTTCAAAGGAGAGATTTTTAGATATTGATTAAATTAATTTAAATTTGGAGATGACCTTTTTGACCGCAGTGTGTGAATTTTTAGGGACAAAGTAGGGTCATGAGTTAGTCATAGATATCTATACTGTAGGAATGAATTTATACTAATGTTTCCTGGCTTTAATAATGTTAAGGGCAGCAGTACTTGGAAATTTAGTTGGTGGATTTGCTGTCATTTATTATTAGTGTTTTTTTTCTAACCAATTTTAGTAAAGGATATCATTAACATAGAAGACAATGTTGTTGGTGGGATGATTGTATTAATGCCATAAGTAAAGACTAACAACAGAGTAAGACCTAGTACTGATCCTTGTGAGACTCTGGATGTAAACTTTCCTTCTGAAGTGGTAAGGTTAGCTGCGTTGACTTTATGTGTGCATAGTTCCTACATGGAAAAAGAAAAAGAAATCAGTGCAACTGGATTTGCAGTGGTCTGCAATCCCATGTCTTTCCATTTGGGATGTTCCCCACATTTTAAACTTAAAGTATACTTACTCCAAGGTGACCTTATCTTATAATTGGTAAAATACTTCATTGGAACTATGGCTCTCAACCTTCCATCTCTGAAATGAGGAACACTAGCCCTCATAATGTGGAACGAATGGACAAAATGGGGAACACATACTAACCGCTTACTAACAACATCAGCTAGGAAGATCATACAGTGGTTAAAATATGCTGTTTTTACTCATACAAAAGATCTTTAATGAATTAATATGTTTCTTTTCTATTTACCATGGATATCATTTAAAAAATTCCTAACAATGAATGTGTGACAGAGCCTGTCAATGTGGAACTTTGAGGAACATGAACTTTTTAAGACCACAAATGAGGTACGTTCCTCATAATGAGGTACACTTGAGAGGTATGATTGGAACACTGACACCAATATCAAAATGCATTGACCACTCTATGCAAAAAAATTATTTTTTTGTTGAACACTTTCATCTCTTCTAATGAGACTTCATCAGAATAAAAATTTTGCTGAAACCAGTTCAATATATAATAATTTGGTGCATGATATTATAGTCACATTAACAAATCTAATACATTTTTAAAGTGCAACAATGTATAAAAAACTGTTGATATTTGAAAGAATACATAAGTTAAAAATTTAAATGCATACAGTAAAAATTCACAATAAAACATTTAAAAAATAATAATGTTATAATAATTCCTCATAATGTGGAACGAATGGACAAAATGGGGAACACATACTAACCGCTTACTAACAACGTCAGCTAGGAAGATCATACAGTGGTTAAAATATGCTGTTTTTACTCATACAAAAGATCTTTAATGAATTAATATGTTTCTTTTCTATTTACCATGGATATCATTTAAAAAATTCCTAACAATGAATGTGTGACAGAGCCTGTCAATGTGGAACTTTGAGGAACGTGAACTTTTTAAGACCACAAATGAGGTACGTTCCTCATAATGAGGTACACTTGAGAGGTATGATTGGAACACTGACACCAATATCAAAATGCATTGACCACTCTATGCAAAAAAATTATATTTTGTTGAACACTTTCATCTCTTCTAATGAGACTTCATCAGAATAAAAATTCATATGCAAATCTAGTGATGGCATACTGGGAAGAGACGTATATACAAAGGAATAACCCATATACAGAGAATATAAAACTCTATAAGTGTTTTGTAGACGATGTTTTTCTCGTTTGGGATGACATAATAGAAAGGTTAAATGAATTTGTGACATACATTAATGGAACAACAGATTTTTTAAGATTCCAACATACCTTTTCAACTGAAAGTATAGATTTCTTAGACGTACGTATCATGAAAAAAGGAGCAAAGATAGACACAGATTTATATAGAAAGGAATGCTGGAGAAATAGTTTACTACACCAGGATAGTATGCATCCTAGACATATTTTCTCCAACATAGTTAAAAATCAATCATTACGGATTTCCAAGTTGGTGACAGATGATGTAAGACATGATGAACAACAGGATATATTAAAAAAAAAAATTATAGAGAGAGGCTATGGCATGATGAATACTGAGAAAGTCTTTTTAGAAAATAGCCAATCCAGAAAAAACAAAGGAAAGCCATATTTGCATAGAGATGATAGTAGAGAAAGGGAGAAAAGAAACAAAACAGGAAACACTACACAAACCAGATTGATCATACCCTATACTAACAAAAATAATAAAATAAGAGAAATAATAAATAGAAACTGGCAGATGTTAATGGTAGATGATAGAATAAAAGAAATAGCAGGTGATAGACCTAATATTACATACAAGACCATGAAATCTTTAAAAAGGCTACTCTGTTATGAACAAAGCAATGATAGTAAAAAAGGTTTCTTACACTCATAAAGGAAAGGGACATTTGCATGCAGGCACTGCAATCAATGCAGCTATATGTTGAATGGCAATGAATTTATCCATCCAGACAATGGAAAAAGAATTGTCTTTGACAAATATGCTGATTGTAAATCTAGGGACCTTATATATATATAGCGCAATGTCAATGTTGTATGTCATTTTATATAGGGAAAACAAATAAAACCCTTAGAGAAAGAGTTAGGGAACACATTTACGCTATAAACAAAGAAAATGAGAATAATGCGTTAGCGAAACATGTCATTATGGAAGGAACTAGACATAGCTTCAAGTTTATGGCATTGGAGTTGATAATGAAAACAGATAGATTGGGTAACATCAAGAATTATACAGAAGAGAGAGAAAATAAATGGATCATAAGATTGCAGGCCAACAAAGGACATGGTTTGAATGATAAGATATCGCTAAAACCATTCCTTTTGGCCAGACCATACAAACATTGATTTTATTTCATGTTTATGTGGAGATCTTAACATTTTGAATATAATGTTATAAATGATTAAATATTATAAATAATCAACTCCATTTTTATGTTGTAGACAGTTTTCATATACAAAACCCCTTTGTGGTTGTTTTTGTCTCTGGTTGTTGTTTTTATTATTATTAATTTTCTACATATACACAATACTCATATCAATTGATGATCAAGTATCCAATATGGAATTATTATGTCACAACATACTGTTCTGATATTATTTTTGCCTAGTTTCTTAACACATGGGATCTAAAAACATGAAGTGTCCCCATACAGATACATGTTTTAGATAACATACTTTCAACAGACACACAAACACCTCCATTCAAATATAAGACATGTACAAATACACATATACATTTCCATACATACAGACAATATTTCTAGAAATATATATATGTATTTTTTTAGACACACATACACATAACTTATTCATTTACACAGTATACATACTCACGTTTTAAGCATTTTATCAATTCACAATTCATATCATACCATATACTTATGTCATATATATATACATATATATTTTATAGGTTATAATTGACTCAATAAACATATTTATAGTTTTTATTTCCTACATATTTATATTAATGTATATATACATATATCAACAAGGTTTTATATATATATCTTGGTCATATGTAAATAAATAATCTTAGGGTTTTCAATAATATGTTAAAAGAATTTTATTGCTTTTAGATTACTTTTTAGAATACATGTTTTAATTAATTCTATAGAAACTGCTTGCACTTTAAATAATGTAATTATCACATTTGTTAATAGGATAATGAACATTCAATTTTGTATAAAAACGTAATATGGGGGTGTGTTATTTGAGGTCTGAAGAAACGTTTTGTTAGAACGTGAAAGTGCTAACCAGTTTATTCGTATATTTAATAAATTATTTTTGCTGTGCCAGCCGTGGAGTGCTTCCATTGTATTACCTACATTTATCTGCATACTTTTCTCTGGGAGCACTTTATCTGAAACCACCTGTTTTCTTTTTCAGAATAAAAATTTTGCTGAAACCAGTTCAATATATAATAATTTGGTGCATGATATTATAGTCACATTAACAAATCTAATACATTTTTTAAGTGCAACAATGTATAAAAAAGTGTTGATATTTGAAGGAATACATAAGTTAAAAATTTAAATGCATACAGTAAAAATTCACAATAAAACATTTAAAACCATAACTACATAAAACTCTATGAAGCATTATCATTTGCTCCTGCATGCCTTTAACACACTAATCATAGTAACAGATTCATAAAGACCTGGGGAGTATAATTATTATGTATTTGCTGCTAATTATGTTCTTTGTTTAACAAATTCTCCGAATTATCACCCCTAGATTCTAGTGCAACCTACTCCAAGACTGCAAATCTGAAATTTGAAGTTTGTTGGTGACGGCATGCTTATACAAAGCATTATCCACTTCACTTCAATTTCTTTGATTAGTGTGTTCATAGGTTCATAGGTGTGTACTAGGCTAATGGCTCTGGAGCCTTTACAAGCCTAGCCCATAGGATTACCCTGGCATCATGCCACCCGACCTAAGTTCCCAGTGCCTCTGTTACCCAAGGGGTGAATTTTCTATTTCCCATCCACTCATCAAGATTTCTCTTCAAGAGGGCCAGTGAGGTGCTTTGCTTGACATGTATGGAAAGTCTATTCCATAGCATGGACTGTCCCTGTGTTATGAACCTGTCCCTCCAGCTTGTTCTGTTGATTGTGGTAATGAGGTTGAGGTCTCTGGAGCATGTAGTGTGAAGGGATTGGGATTTCCTTAGATGTAGTATTTCTAACAGAGCTGGGTCAGACATGGCTTTGTAAGTCAAGCAGAGATCTCCTGTAAGTAAGCGATATGAGAAAGAGAATAGTTGGAGGTTTTTGAGTCTGTCCATATAGGACAAGTGTTTAAGGCCTAAGATCCTCTTTGTGAGGTATTTCTGAGGCCTCTCCAGTTGTTGTAGGTGTCTAGTGAGGTACATGCCAACTAGGGCATTGTACTCAATGATTGGCCTAATGAGGGAAGAGTAGAGGGCGACAATGACCTCTTTCTTACCGGATGAAAAACCCTTAGTAATGAAATGTGCCACATAGAAGGACTTCCTGATGACAGTGGCAATGTGGTGGTCAAAGGAGAGGTTGCTGTCAACCTGTGTTCCCAGATCTCTTATGACGCCTTCTGTGTTCAGTGGACTATCATTGATGTGGTAATTCATGGAACCAGGTTTTTCTCAAAGGGGATGATGACACATTTTTTGGCATTGAGCTTAAGGCCATGGTTCTGACACCAGTCATTGGTCACAATGAGGCCTTTCTGTAGGATGTCAACATCACTTGGGGAGTTAATTATGGCTCCCAACTTGCAATCGTCTGTGAACTTTGTCAGCCAGAGTCCCTTTGTGTTGGTTTGAATGTCAGAGAAGTAGATACCAAACAGGAGAGGACCCAGGACTGAACTCTGTGTGACTCCACTTGTGACTGGTCGACAGTCTGACTTGGATTCAGCTACTTTCACACTGTGAGTTCTACCTGTGAGCCAGTTTGCAACCCACCTAGTGATACAGGGGTTGATGCCTAGCATAGTGAGTTATTCTATGATTCCTGAGTGGGGAATAGTATCAAAGGCCTTGGCCAGATCAAGGTAGGCTGTATGAACCACCTTGCCTTCATCCACAGCTCTGATGACTGACTCAAAGAAGTCAACTAGGTTGAGCAGGCATTATCTACCCTTCACAAAACCAAACTGTGTGGGATCCAGAGTCTAGAGGTTCCCTATATCTTTGTTTATTAGGTCCATGGTGATGAGTTCCATACTTTGCATATCAGACTTATCAGGCTAATGGGGCAATAGTTTCCAGGATCTGTAGTCGCTCCTCCTTTGTGGAGAACAGTGCACCATTCGGTAGGGGCAAAGCCTGTGGTGAGGCTCTGATTGAACAGGGCACACAGGTGAGGTACCAGTTCACTCTGTAGTTCATGTAGAACACAGCCAGGGATATTGTCAGGTCCCATAGAAGCTGTATTCTTGGCCTTAGACAGTCATGTTTTAACTTGTGCAGCAGTAATACTAGGTGCCTGGCAATCTACTGGTATTGTGATTGGTCCTTTTGTGGGGAGAGAGGGGTAAAGTTGGCACTGAATCTGTTGGCCAGTATATTGGCAATATCTGTTGGCTCGGTATAGGAGGTGCATTGTGCAACAGCTCCGAGCAAATCTGGGTTTTGCCGTGAAGATTCTTTGCATAACTATAGAAGGCCTTATGGTTGCTTTTACTATCTGCTGCAATTCTGTTTTCATAGCTGGCTTTAGAGGATTTGATGAGGGATCTCAACTTTTTGTTGAGGCTGATAAGTGAGTTTTTCCAGTCTTGGGACTTCACCTTATTTCTCATTAGTTTCCTCCTTCTGGTGTAGTTTGTTTATGGCAGGGGACCATCAGATTGGCTTCCTTGTTTTGGAGGAGAGCATCTTGGTTCTATTGGGTATGACGAGATCCATGTATTTGTGTACGTGTTCGTACAGGGTGTTAGTGAATGATTCGGTGGTCATGCAGCTGTTCTCCAGTTGCATGGGTGTCGTGAAGTTAGCCACCTCTGTTTTTAGGACCAAAAGTTAGCTTTGGATAAGTTTTTCATGGTGGTTACCTTTGCTGGGGAGGGGTGGGTGGGAGGGAAGTAGATTTCCAAAGTGATTAGTTTGTGGTTGGATCTAACCAGGGAGGAGTTGACTATTGATACAGAGCAACGGTCACCCATGTTAGTAATGACCAGGTCAAAGATGTTACTATCTCTAGTGGGGGTAAGAATGAGCTGGTCCAGGGCATTGGAATTAATGAATTCCAGGAAACACTGGGCAAGTGTATTGGTACGAGTAGTTTTCCCAGTTAATGGAGAGGTCGTCGAAGTCGCCCAGTATGAGAGTGTTAGGTTGGACCCTAATATTCTCCAGGGTGCTTAGGAACATGGAGTGTGAGTCTTGGGTCAAGGCTGGGGACATATAGCAGGCTATGACCTGAATCGCTGTCTTACCCAATGTTACCTGCACCTGAAGTATCTCTGATGCATCATGTTGGGCTACCAGTCTGGAGGTGTGCACATCCTTTATGAATATGGAAACACCATTGCCTTTGGAGCTTCAGTCCATGTTCTGGGTCCGGAAGGCATGGAATGAGTTATAGTCTGGTAGTGCAGGGGTGCTATCTGCTGCCTTGAACCAGGTCTCTGTTACAGCACAAATGTCGATGTTCTCCATTGTAAGGAGTGCTTCAAACAAGTGCATTTTGAGATTTAGACTTCTAGCATTAAGCAGCATGACCCTCAGATTGCATTTGTTTGTAGCTGTTACAGTGGTAATATTATCTTTGGAACACTGCCTAAAAAAGGCACTATAGGGGTGGCAAGAACCTTGGTCAATATCTGGAAGCCCAGGGGTGATAGATGCAGGCCATCTCTAGCCAAGCATCTAGGCCTGTCAGTCATGTCATTCCAGGCAGACAGATACTGGATCCCCTTAGAATGACACCAGAAACTTAGCCGATTGTTGAAATCAATCATTTTCTGCTTGTACTGTGGTATAATTCTGGGGGATGGTAGGAGGCTGCTTAGGGCTAGGGTCATACCCATCTGAACTACATAATCTGAAAACTCCTCCATGTGCCTTTTCATGTAGTCGAGGGAGGTACATCTCAGGTCATTCACACCCACATGTACAATGACAAAGTCATATTTGTACCTGTTGTTGAGGGACCTGACTGCATGCATTATGTGGTGGATTCTGGTACCTAACAGGCAGCTGACTGTTACTTTCTCCTTATTCAACCTAGTGAGTGGGACATCAATGTGCCTCACTATCGAGTCACCTATGACTAGTGTGTTGGACATGCTGTTTTGCCTTAGGGGCTTTGGTTGAGTGGCACACTGTTTAGTAGTGTTATGTCTCTCATGATTAGTTTGTGTTGTGTTGTGGTGGTTGAGTGCGTTTCTGCCTTGGAGGGCTCTGCTGTTAGTGAAGAGTTTTATTGAGACCCTCCACAAAAGTGGGTGTGTGGTTTGTGTTTTTATGTCAAGGCACTGCTGGTGTGTATTCTGGAGGGCTATGTGTTCCATGTGGTGTGGTGCAAGTGTTGACCTCCTCCTCTTGACCAGCTATTCCAGTCTTGGCTGCAGAGTGCATGGCTTCCAGTTTGGATATATTAGTGCATCTCTTGCAAGTCTGAGTGATGGGAGGTAAGAGGAGAGGGTTATCAGTGTACATGAGGCAGTTGCTACATTGCCTCAGGATGCCCAAGCTCACCAGGCTAATAGGAGAAAGCACAGGGAACTGACCTTTAGACATGACTGGAAGGGTGGTCATTAATAATAAGTACTGGCGCTGTTTCCTTGTAGAATGTTTAGTGCTGGTAGCACTGTTATGTGATACAATAATTGCTACAAGAAGTCTGGTAAAGTGCTAGACTAAGCTAGTAAAAGTGGCGGAGAGCAGAGAGCTAGCAGATCTAAGAGAAAAATTGAAGAGCACTGCTCAGAAGCTTCCAAAAAGTCCTGGATACAGCAAATGTATCTGGACAAAACTAGTTCCAGGAAAGAGAGGAAACAGTTTTTTTTTTTTTTAGTAGAAAGTGAAGAGAAAGAAGATAATGACATAAATCAATATGCAGAAGATAAAGGATGGGCCTTTGCTAAGTTCTCACTGTTAACAGTAGAATAAGCTGATGCAATGTGACTGGGGGTGATTGTCCAGTATCAACTTTATACCAGAAGCAGGCAAGCCAAAGCCACCAAGACATAAGACCACCACAAGAACTGAGTCGGAGGGTGGGAAAAAACAGTGTACATATTATAGAGATATATCAAAAGTGGAGATGATAATTGAGAATAAACTCTTATCTTTTCTAAATATCACAGCAGGCAGGCAGTAAGCCAGTCTCTCTGCAACAGCTTGAGCAACAAGTATATCTGATTTAAAACACTGGATATTTAAGGCACAGAAACAGAAATCAGACCAATTATCCAAGCAATAACAGAGGCAGGAATGCCCTGACAAGATTACCCCAGTTCTGTTCACTTTCTCTCACTAAGAAAACAGATAGCCCGCTGGACAAAGAAATTCACTACAAATTGAGGTCACCACTAAAAGATATTCAGCTCTGTCACACAGCAAAAAAGAGAGTAAAAAACATTATAATGATTACAAAGATATTAAATTAAAAGTGCAGATGATAATCCAGAATAAACTCTTATAATTTCTAAAGATCACAGCAGGCAGTAAATCAGTCGCTCTGCAACAGCTTGAGCAACAGGTATATCTAATTTAAAACACTGGCTATGTAAGGCACAAAAACAGAAACCAGACCAATTATCCAATGTTTTTTAACCTAGTGCTGTTCACTTTCTCTAACTAAGAAAACAGATAGGCCTCTAGACAAAGGAATTCACTATAAACTGAGGTCAACACAAACAGAAATTCAACTCTATCACACAACAAAAAGGAGAGTAAAAAACAGTGTACAGACTACAGAGATATTAAAACAAAAGGGAAGATGATAATTGAGAATAAACTCTTATCCTTCCTGAATATCACAGCAGACAGTAAATCAGTCTCTCTGCAACAGCTTGAGCAACAGGTATATCTGATTTAAAACACTCACTATTTAAGGCACAGAAACAGAAACCAGAGCAAATATCCAAATTATAACAGTTGCAGGAATTCCCTGGCTAGATTAACCCAGTACTGTTTACTTTCTCTCACTAAGAGAACAGAAAGGCCTCTAAACAAAGGATTTAACTACAAACAGAGGTCAACACTAACAGATATTCAGCTATATCACACAACAAAAAGGAGAGTAAAAAACAATGCATAGATTACAGAGATATTAAATCAAAAGTGAAGACAATAATTGAGAATAAACTCTTATATTTTCTAAATATCATGGCAGGGAGAAAGTTAGTCTATCTGCAACAACTTGAGTAACAGGTATATCTGATTTAAAACACTGGCTTTTAAGGCACAGAAAGAGAAACCAGACCATTTATCCAAACAATAACAGTTGCAGGAATGACCTGGCTAGATTAACCCAGTTCTGTTCACTTTCTCTCACTAAAAATAACAGATAGGCCTCTAGACAAACAAATTCACTATAAACTGAGGTCAACACTAACAGATATTCAGCTCTATCACAAAAAAAAAAATAGAAAGTAAAAAACAATTTAAAGATTACAGAGATATTAAATCAAAAGTGCAGAAGATAACTGAGAATAAACTCTTATCTTTTCTAAATTTCACAGCAGGCAGTTAAGTCAGTCTTTCTGCAAGAGGTTCAGCAACATGTATATCTGATTAAAAACACTGGCTATTTATGACACAGAAACAGAAGCCAGAACAATTTTCCAAACAATAACAGTTACAGGAATGCCCTGGCTAAATATACCCATTTCTGTTCACTTACTCTAACTAAGAAAACAGACAGGCCTCTAGAAAAAGAAATTTGCTACAAACTGATGTCAACATTAGCAGATATTCAGCTCTATCACATAAGAAAAAGAAGAGTAAAAAACAGTGTACAGTTTACAGAGATATTAAATCAAAAGTGCAGGCGATAATTGAGAATAAACTCTTATCTTTACTAAACATCAAAGCAGGCACTAAGTCAGTCTCTCTGCAACAGCTTGAGCAACATGTATATCTGATTTAAAACACTGGCTATTTAAGGCACACAAAAAGAAACCAGACCAATTGTCCAAACAATAACAATTGCAGGAATACCATGGCTGGAATAACCCAGTCCTGTTCACTTTCTCTCACTAAGAAAACAGATAGGCCTCTAGACAAAGAATTTTACAAACTGAGGTCAAAACCAACAGATATGCAACTCTATCACACAACAAAAAGAAGAGTAAAAAACAGTGTACAGATTACAGAGATATTAAATCAAACATGCAGACAGTAATTAAGAACAAACTGTTATCTTTTCTAAATATCACAGCAGGCAGTGAGTCAGTCTCTCTGCAACAGCTTGAGCAACATGTGTATCTAATTTAAAACACTGGCGATTTATGGCACAGAAACAGAAGCCAGATCAATTATCCAAACAACACCAGTTGCAGGAATGGCCTGCTAGATTAACCCAGTTCTGTTCATTTTCTATCACTAAGAAAACAGATAGGCCTCTAGACAAAGGATTTCACTACAAACTGAGGTCAACACTAATAGATATTCAACTCTATCACAGAACAAAATGGAGAGTAAAAATTGTACAGATTGGAAAGATATTAAATCAAAAGTGCAGGTAGTATTTTATAATAAACTCTCATCTTTTCCAAATATCACAGCAGGCAGTAAGCAAGTCTCTCTGTAACAACTTGAGCAACATGTACATCTGATATAAAACAGTGGCTATTTAAGGCACAGAAACAGACACAAAACAAATTATCCAAACAATAACAGTTGCTGGAATGCTCTGGCTAGATTAACCACAGTTCTGTTCACATTGTCTGACTAAAAAAAACAGATAGACCTCCAGACAAAGAAATTCACTACAAACTGAGGTCAACACTAAAAAATATTCAGCTCTATCACCCAACAAAAAGACGAGTAAAAAAATGCACAGATTACACATCTATTAAATCAAAAGTGCAGATGATAATCAAGAACAAACTCTTATCCTTTCTAAATGTCACAGCAGGAAGTAAGTCCGTCGCTCTGCAACAGCTTGAGCAATATGTATATTTGATTTAAAACACTGGCTATTTATGGCAAAGAAACATAATCTAGACCAATTATCCAAACAGTTGCAGGAATGTACTGGGTAGATTAATCCAATTCTGTTCACTTTCTCTAACGAAGAAAACTGATAGGCCTCTATTCAAAGGAATTCACTACAAACTGAGGTCAACACTAAAAGATATTCAGCTCTGTCACCCAACAAAAAGGATAATAAAAAACAGTGCACAGATTACAAAGATATTAAATCAAAAGTGCAGACATTAATTGAAAATAAACTCTTACCTTTTCTAAATATCACAGCAGGTAGTGAATCAGTCTCTCTGCAACAGCTTGAGCAACATGTGTATCTCATTTAAAACACTGGCTATTTATGTCACAGAAACAGAAACCAGACCAATTATCCAAACAACACCAGTTGCAGGAATGCCCTGGCTAGATTAACCCAGTTGTTTTCACTTTCTCTCACTAAGAAAACAGACAGACCTCTAGACAAAGGAATTCACTACAAACTGAGGTCAACACTAAAAAATAGTTAGCTTGATCGCACAACAAAAAGGAGAGTAAAAAAAAATGTACATATTACAGAAATATTAAATCAAAAGTGCAAATGATTATTGAGAATAAACTTTTATCTTTTCTAAATATCACAGCAGGCAGTATTTCATTCTTTCTGCAAGAGCCTGAGCAACAGATATATCTGATTTAAAACAATGGCTACTTAATACACAGAAAGAGACACAAAACCAATTATCAAAACAATAACAGTTTCAGGAATGCCCTTGCTAAATTAACTCAGTTCTGTTCACTTTCTCTCACTAAGAAAACAGATAGGCCTCTAGACAAAGGATTTCACTACAAACTGAGGTCAACACTAATAGATATTCAACTCTATTGCACAACAAAAGGGAGAGTAAAACCAGTGTACAGATTGCAAAGATATTAAATCAAAAGTGCAGACAGTATTTGAGAATAAACTCTCATTTTTTTCCAAATATCACAGCAGGCAGTAAGCCAGTCTCTTTGCATCAGCTTGAGCAACATGTATATCTGATTTAAAACACTGGCTATTTATGGCATAGAAACTAGACCAAATATCCAAACAATAACATTTGCATGAATGCACTGGGTAGATCAACCCAGTTCTGTTCACGTTCTCTCACTAAGAAAACAGATAGGCCTCTAGGCAAAGTAATTCACTACAAACTGAGGTCAAAACTTAAAGATATTCAGCTCTATCACACAACAAAAAGGAGTGTAAAAAAACATTGCACAGATTACAAATATATTAAATCAAAAGTGCCGACAATAATTTAGAATAAAGTCTTATCATTTCTAAATATCACAGCAGGCAGTAAGTCAGTCTCTTTGCAACAGCTTGTGCAACAGGTATATCTGACTTAAAACACTGGCTATTTATGGCATAGAAACTAAGAGCCTGAGCAACAGATATATCTGATTTAAAACAATGGCTATTTAATACACAGAAACAGACACAAAACCAATTATTAAAACAATAACAGTTTCAGGAATGCCCTTGCTAGATTAACCCAGTTCTGTTCACTTTCTCTCACTAAAAAAACAGATAGGCCTCTAGACAAAAGATTTCACTACAAAGTGAGGTCAACACAAATAGATATTCAACTCTATCATACAACAAAAGGGAGACTAAAAAGAGTGCACAGACTGCAAAGATATTAAATCAAAAGTACAGGTAATATTTGAGAATAAACGCTCATCTTTTCCAAATATCACAGCAGGCAGTAAGCCAGTCTCTGCAACAGCTTGAGCAACATGTATATCTGATATAAAACACTGGCTATTTAAGGAACAGAAACAGATACAAAACCAGTTATCCAAACAATAACAGTTGCAGGAATGCTCTGGCTGAATTAACCACAGTTCTGTTCACTTTGTCTCACTAAGAAAACAGATAGACCTATAGTCAAAGAAATTCACTACAAACTGAGGTCACCACTAAAAGATATTCAGCTCTATCACACAACAAAAAGGAGAGTAAAAAACAGTGCACAGATTACAAAGATATTAAATCAAAAGTGCAGACAGTAATTGAGAATAAACTGTTATCATTTCTAAATATCACAGCAGGCATTAAGTCAGTCTCTCTGCAACAGCTAGAGCAACATGTATATCTGATTTTAAACACTGGCTATTTAAGGCACACAAACAGAAACCTGACCAATTATCCAAACAATAACATTTGCAGGAATGCTCTGGCTAGAGTAACCCAGTTCTGTTCACTTTCTCTCACTAAGAAAACAGATAGGCCTCTAGACAAAGTAATTCACTACAAACTGAGGTCTACACTAAAACATATTCAGCACGATCTCACAACAAAAAGGAGAATAAAAAACACTGTACATAATACAAAAAATATTAAATCAGAAGTGCAAATGATTATTGAGAATGCACTTTTATCTTTTCTAAATATCACAGCAGGCTGTATTTTAGTCTCTCTGCAAGAGCCTGAGCACCATGTATATCTGATTTAAATCAATGACTATTTAAGGCACAGAAAGAGACACAAAACCAATTATTAAAACAATAACAGTTGTCAAAATGCCCTGGCTAGATTAACCCAGTTCTGTTCACTTTCTCTCACGAAGAAAACAGATAGGCCTCTAGACAAAGGATTTCACTACAAACTGACGTCAACACTAATACATATTCAACTCTATCGCACAACAAAAGAGAGAGTAAAAACAGTGTACAGATTGCAAAGATATTAAATTAAAAGTGCAGACAGTATTTGAGAATAAACTCTCATTTTTTCCAAATATCACAGCAGGCAGTAAGCCAGTCTCTCTGCAACAGCTTGAGTAATATATATATCTGACATAAAACACTGGCTATTTAAGGCACAGAAACAGACACAAAACCAATTGACCAAACAATAACAGTTGCAGGAATGCTCTGGCTAGATTAACTACAGTTATGTTAACTTTGTCTCACTAAAAAAACAGATAGACCTCTAGACAAAGAAATTCACTACAAACTGAGGTCAACACTAAACGATATTCAGGTCCTATCTCCCAACAAAAAGGAGCGTAAACAAAAATTGCACAGATTACACATCTATTAAAATAAAAAAGTACAGATGATAATCGAGAACAAACTCTTATCTAAATATCATAGCAGGCAGTAAGTCAGTCGCTCTGCAACAGCTTTAGCAACATGTATATCTGATTTAAAACACTGGCTATTTATGGCATAGAAACTAGGCCAATTATCCAAACAATAACAGTTGCATGAATGTACCTGGTAGATTAACCCAGTTCTGTTGACTTTCTCTTACTAAGAAAACAGATAGACAGCTAGACAAAGGAATTCACTACAAACTGAGGTCAACACTAACTGATATTCAGCTCTATCAAACAACATAAAGGACAGTAAAAAACAGTGTACAGATTACAAAGGCATAAATCAAAAGGGCAGATGATAATAAAATAAACTCTTATCTTTTCAAAATATCACAGCAGGAAGTAAGTCAGTCTCCCTGCAACAGCTTGAACAACAGGTATATCTGATTTAAAACACTGTCTATTTAAAGCACAGAAACAGAAACTAGACCAATTATCCAAACAATAAAAGTTCCAGGAATGCCCTGGCTAGATTAACCCAGTTCTGTTCACTTTCTCACATTATGAAAACAGATAGGCCACTAGACAAACAAATTCACTATAAACTGAGGTCAGCACCAACAGATATTCAGCTCTATCGCACAACAAAATGGAGAGTAAAAACCAGTTTACAGATTAGAGAGATATTAAATCAAAAGAGGAGATGATAACTGAGAATAAACTCTTATCTTTTCTAAATTTCATAGCAGGCAGTAAGTCAGTCTCTCTGCAAGAGCTTCAGTAACATGTATATCTGATTTAAAACACTGGCTATTTAAGGCACAGAAACAAAAATCAGTGCAATTTTTCTAAACAAAAATAGTTGTGGGAATACCCTGGTTAGATTAACCCATTTATGTTCACTTTCTCTCACTAAGAAAACAGACAGTCCTCTAGACAAAGGAATGCACTACAAACTGAGGCCAGCATTAGCAGATATTCAGCTCTATCACACAACAGAAGAGATAATAAAAACAGTATACAGATTACAGAGATATTAAATCAAAAGTGCAGATGATAATTGAGAATAAACTGTTATCTTTCCTAAACATCACAGCAGGCAGTAAATCAGTCTTTCTGCAAAAGCTTTAGCAACAGGTATATCTGATTTGAAACACTGGTTATTTAATGGACAGAAACAGACACAAGACTAATTATCGAAACAATAACAGTTGCAGGAATGCCCTGGCTAGTGTAACCCAGTTCTGTTCACTTTCTCTCACTAAGAAAACAGATAGGCCTCTATACAAAGGATTTTACTACAAACTGAGGTCAACACTAAAATATATTCAACTCTATCACACAACAAAAAGAAGTAAAAAACAGTGTACGTATTACAGAGATATTAAATCAAAAGTACAGAAAGTAATTGAGAATAAACCCTGATCTTTTCTAAATATCACAGCAGGCAGTAAGTCAGTCGCTCTGCAACAGCTTTAGCAACATGTGTATCTGATTTAAAACACTGGCTATTTATTGCACAGAAACAGAAACCAGACCAATTATCCAAACAACACCAGTTGCAGGAATGCCTTGGCTAGATTAACCCAGTTATGTTCACTTTCTCTCACTAAGAAAAGAGATAGGCCTCCAGACAAAGGAATTCACTATAAACTGAGGTCTACACTAAAAGATATTGAGCTCGATCACACAGCAAAAAGTAGAGTAAAAACCAGTGTACAAATTAAAGAAATATTTAATCAAAAGTGCAAAATATAATTGAGAATAAACTCTCATCTTTTCCAAATATCACAGCAGGCAGTAAGCCAGTATCTCTGCAACAGCTTGAGCAACATGTATATCTGAAATAAAACACTGGCTATTTAAGGCACAGAAACAGACACAGAACCAATTATCCAAACAATAACAGTTGCAGGAATGCTCTGGCTAGATTAACCACAGTTCTGTTCACTTTTTCTCATTAAGAAAACAGGAGAGTAAAAAACAGTGTACATATTACAGAAATGCTAAATCATAAACTTTTGTCTTTTCTAAATATCACAGCAGGCAGTATTTCAGTCTCTCTGCAAGAGCCTGAGCAACAGGTATATCTGATTTAAAACAATGGCTATTTAAGGCACAGAAACAGACACAAAACTAATTGTCAAAACAATAACAGTTATAGGAGTGCCCTGGCTAGATTAACCCAGTTCTGTTCACTTTCTCTCACTAAGAAAACAGATAGGCCTCCAGACAAAGGAATTTACTACAAACTGAGGTCTACACTAAAAGATATTCAGCTCGATCACACAACAAAAAGGAGAGTAAAAAAAACAGTGTACAGATTACAGAAATATTTAATCAAAAGTGCAAAATATAATTGAGAATAAACTCTCATCTTTTCCAAATATCACAGCAGGTAGTAAACCAGTCTCTCCGCAACAGCTTGAGCAACATGTATATCTGAAATAAAAACTGGCTATTTAAGGTGCAGAAACAGACACAAAACCAATTATCCAAACAATAAAAGTTGCAGTAATGCTCTGGCTAGATTAACCACAGTTCTGTTCACTTTGTCTCACTAAGAAAACAGATAGACCTCTAAACAAAGAAATTCACTACAAACTGAGGTCACCACTGAAAGATATTCAGCTCTATCACACAACAAAAATGAGAGTAAAAAACAGTGCACAGATTACAAAGATATTAAATCAAAAGTGCAGACAGTAGTTGAGAATAAACTCTTATAATTTCTAAATATCACAGCAGGCAGAAAGTCAGCCCATCAGCAATAGCTTGAGCAACATGTGTATCTGATTTAAAACACTGGCTATTTATGGAACAGAAACAGAAACCAGACCAATTATCCAAACAACACCAGGTGCAGGAATGTCCTGGCTAGATTAATCTAGTTCTCTTCACTTTCTCTCACTAAAAAAACAGATAGGCCTCTAGGAAAAGGATTTCACTACAAACTGAGGTCAACACTAATAATTAGTCAACTCTATCACACAACAAAAGAGAGAGTAAAAACAGTGTACAGATTGCAAAGATATTAAATCAAAAGTGTAGACAGTATTTGAGAATAGACTCATTTTTTCCAAATATTACAGCAGGCAGTATGCCTGTCTCTCTGCAACAGCTTGAGAAACATGTATATCTGATATAAAGCACTGGCTATTTAAGGCACAGAAACAGACACAAAACCAATTATCCAAACAATAACAGTTGCAGGAATGCTCTGGCTAGATTAACCACAGTTCTGTTCACTTTTTCTCACTAAGAAAATAGACGTCTAGACTAAGAAATTCACTACAAACTGAGGTCAGCACTAAAAGATATTCAACTCTGTCACCCAACAAAAACAAGAGTAAAAAATTGCACAGATTACCATCTATTAAATCAAAAGTGCAGATGATAATCGAGAATAAACTCTTATCTTTTCTAAATATCACAACAGGCAGTAAATCAGTTAATCTGCAACAGCTTGAGCAACATGTATATCTGATTTAAAACACTGACTATTTATGGCACTGAAACAGAAACTAGACCAAATATCCAAACAGTAACAGTTGCAGGAGTGCACTGGGTATATTAACCCATTTCTGTTCCCTTTCTCTCACTAAGAAAACAGATAGGCCTCTAGGCAAAGGAATTCACTACAAACTGAGGTCAACACTTAAAGAGATTCAGCTCTATCACACAACAAAAAGGAGAGTAAAAAAAACATTGCACAGATTACAAAGATATTAAATCAAAAGTGAAGACAGTAATTGAGAATAAACTCTTATCATTTCTAAATATCACAGCAGGCAGTAAGTCAGTCTCTCTGCAACAGCTTGAGCAACAGGTATATCTGATTTAAAACACTGGCTATTTATGGTACAGAAACAAAAACTAGACCAATTTTCCAAACAATAACAGCTGCAGGAATGGCCTGGATAGATTAACCCAGTTCTGTTCACTTTCTCTCACTAAGAAAACAGATAGGCCTCTAGACAAATTAATTCACTGCAAACTGAGGTCAACAATAACACATATTCAGCTCTATCACACAACAAAATGGAGAGTAAAAACAGTTTACAGATTACAGAGATATTAAATCAAAAGTGCAGATGATAACTGAGAATAAACTCTTATCTTTTCTAAATTTCACAGGAGGCAGTAAGTCAGTATCTCTGCAAGAGCTTCAGCAACATGTATATCTGATTTAGAGTACTGGCTATTTAAGGCACAGAAACAGAAACCAGAGCAATTTTCCAAGCAAAAACAGTTGCAGGAATGCCCTGGCTAGATTAAACCATTTCTATTCACTTTCTCTCACTAAGTAAACAAACAGCCCTCTAAACAAAATAATTCACTACAAACTGAGGTCAACATTAGCAGATATTCAGGTCTATCACACAACAAAAGGGGGGAGTAAAAAAACATTGTACAGATAGAGATATTAAATCAAAAGTACAGACTATAATTGAGAATAAACTCTATCTTTACTAGACATCACAGCAGGCAGTAAGTTAGTCTTTCTGCAAAAGCTTAAGCAACTGGTATATCTGATTTAAAACACTGATTATTTAAGGGACAGAAACAGACACAAAACCAAACATCCAAACAATAACAGTTGCAGGAATGCCCTGGCTAGAGAAACCCAGTTCTGTTCACTTTCTCTCACAAAAAAAAAAAAAAAAAAAAAAAAAAAAAAACAGATAGGCCTCTAGACAAAAAGAAGAGTAAAAAACAGTGTACAGATTACTGAGATATTAAATCAAAAGTGCAGACAGTAATTGAGAATAAACTCTTATCTTTTCTAAATATCACAGCAGGCAGTAAGTTAGTGTCTCTGCAACAGCTTGAGCAATGGGTATATCTGATTTAAAACACTGGCTATTTAAAGCACAGAAACAGAAACCAGACCAATTATCCAAACAACAACCAGTTGCAGGAATGCCCTGGCTAGATTAACCCAGTTCTGTTCACTTTGTCTCACTAAGAAAACAAGTAGGCCTCTAGACAAAGGATTTCACTACCATCTGAGGTCAACACTAATAGATATTCAACTCTATCACACATCAAAAAGGAGAGTAAAAACAGTGTACAGATTACACAGATATTAAATCAAAAGTGCAAACGATAATTGAGAATAAACTTTTATCTTTTCTAAATATCACAGCAGGCAGTATGTCAGTCTCTCTATAAGAGCTTGAGCAACAGGTATATCTGAATTAAAACACTGGCTATTTAAGGCACAGAAACAGAAACCAGATCAATTATCCAAATAATAACAGTTGCAGGATAGCCCTGGGTAGAATAACCTAGTTGGGTTCACTTTCTCTCACTAAGAAAACAGATAGATTGCTAGACAAGGGAATTCACTGCAAACTGAGATCGACACTAAAAGATATTCAGCTCCATCACACAACAAAAAGGAGAATAAAAAACAGTGTACTGATTACAGAGATATTAAATCAAAAGTGCAGATGATAATTGAGAATATACTTTTATCTTTTCTAAATATCACAGCAGGCAGTAATCCAGTCTCTCTGCAACAGCTTGAGCAACGGGTATAGTTGATTTAAAGTACTGGCTATGTAAGGCACAGAAATGGAAACCAGAGCAATTATCCAAATTATAACTGTTGCAGGAATGCCCTGGCTAGATTAACCCAGTTTTGTTCACTTTCTCTCACTAGGAAAACAGATAATTTTATTTTGTTTTATTTTACATTTGTTTATTCTTATTTTACATTTGTTTACCGGGAAAGTCCAACTCGACACAGGTCCATTTTCAGTGGAGGCCCAGGGAGAAATGCTCCACATTACAATACATTACATGAGAGTAAAAAGAAGTAGAACATACATACAAATAGCACATATACACACAACAGGACATCATGCTAGTGATTAACATTTCTGACAGTAGACAATCAGAGGTACATTTTTTTTCTTTTGCAGTTATAAGTTTTGTAAGATAAATGTATAAGGGTTTGGAAGCTTTCAGGGGAGAAACTGTTTACACATAGCTGTACCCTGACAAATTCTCTTGGTATGGATTAGCCTGGTGAGTGGCATGAGCATAGCTAGTTACTTAGTTAGTGGGTTTTTAGGAGTTTTTTGAATTGACTAATGGAGGTGGTAGAAGTTATTTGGCTTGGTATTGTGTTCCAGGTTTTGGCAATGGTGTTGG
Organism: Protopterus annectens; assembly: GCF_019279795.1. Classification (NCBI taxonomy): domain Eukaryota; kingdom Metazoa; phylum Chordata; order Ceratodontiformes; family Protopteridae; genus Protopterus; species Protopterus annectens. The sequence goes on along the minus strand of NC_056741.1, from coordinate 1,004,501,497 downwards.
CAAAGAGGGACTTACCAGCTGAGTTTTTATGTTTGATGACAGTTATGATGTTCTGGTTACTAGATCTTAAGGCTCTAGAGGGAATGCAGGGCTGAATTAGGTGCTGAAGTACTGGAGTTATCTCAGGAAGCTAGTAGAGCTTGTGTGCTATAGAGAGTTGATTGAATAGAAGTATATGAGGCAACTCAAGCTAGTTGAGTTGACTAAGGGATAGACAGTGGTAGGACCTAAATAAGGCTTCAGTAGAAAACTTGGCAATCTTGTTGTAGCAAGATTCCATTTTACTTAGATCAGTTTGGTGGACATTGGTCAAGATGGGAGAGGCATAGAGGAGGGTGGAAAGAAGATGAGTCTTTGTGATGGTTACTGTGGTGCGTTTTGTCATAAACCATTTGTTCCAGTAGAGGAGACAAAGTTTTTTATTAACTTTCTTAATGGTTTGTGCTATGTGGATGTCGAACCACAGGTTATTGTCTATTTCTATGCCTAGCAGTTTAGTGTGTGTGGTTGGACTGATTTGAATGTTTTCTTTGGAGCTAATGGTGAAATTATTATTTAGGGGAGGAGCTTTGCCAGGGCTGAAAATAATTAGTTTTTTTTTTGGATTAAGAAGAAGTATGATGTTAGTGAATCAAGTTTCGTCTAGGGTGAAGTTATTTTGAGTAAAGGTTTGCAGTTCACTTAGGGTAGGGGCAGCACATATGAAGGTAGTGTCATCTGCATATTGTAGTATTGAGGCAGTGGGAGAGGATGAAGAGATCTGATTTGTAAACAGAAAGAACAGCAATGGGCCAAGGGTGGGTCCTTGAGGGACTCTTATGGTTACTGGTAACAGGGGGGACAATTGGTCCTACCATAGGACTGCTTGCTGACTGGCAGATAAGTAGCTGTTGAACCATGATATAGAGGAGGGACTTATATGTAGGGTGGATAAGGTATCAAGAAGCAGACTGTGGTTTACCATGTCAAAGGCTTTAGATAAGTTGAAGAATATGGAAGAAACAAATAGACCCTTGTTTCTGTGGTGATTAACTATATTGGTGAATAATAGTAGTGCTGGCATGGTGGTATGGGACGGTCTAAAGCCATGCTGGGATATGGAGAGTAGGTTGTTATTCTGGAGGTACTGTATTAGTTGAGTATGAACAACTCTTTCTAATAATTTGGATAAAAGTGATAGGATTGCTATTGGGCAATAGTTGGTGAGCTCTAAGGAGTTGACTCCTTTGTGCAGTGGAATTATATATGATGTTTTCCATGAGGTGGGGACTTTGCATTCTGACAGAGATCTGTTTATGAGAATAGAGATAGGATAGTCTATAGCTTCAGCTGAGATCCGAAGGATGTCTGCTGGCAGCTTATCAGCTGCTAGAGTGGTTGGTTTAAGTTTACCAAGGAGTTTAGATATTGATTTGGTGGTGGATACAGAGTGGAGGTGAAAACTGGGGCTATTGTTTTGTATATTGGGGTGGGTTGGGGTAGTTATTGGTGCAGGGCTGATAGTACTATTTTGGGCATTGGCCAGGGTCTGGTCTGTTTCGGTAAATAATTTGTTAAACTGAGTAGGTATGTTTTCATGGTTATTTGGAAGCACAGGGGTTGGAGTCGTGGACTTTCCTGGATGCAGTATACCATTTATTGAGGCCCAGAATTTTTGTAGGTTGTGAGCATATTTTTCTTGCATGCTTGTATAGTAGCTGGATTTGTCTAGTTTGATTTGTTTTTTGGCTTTGTTATGGAGCTCTACATAATTTTGTCTCAAAGTAGTAGTTTTGTTTTTCTGATATTGAATCCAGGCCTTGTCCCTTTCTTTCATTATAGTTTTAGTATCTTTTCTTAGCCATGGGGCATAGTTAGTTTTTATCTAATGGTTCTAGATGGTGCATGATGGTTTAATATTTTTATGAAGGTTGTGTTAAAGTACTCAACAGCATCATCTAGAGGTAGATGTTTTATGGGGGTCTAGTTGTAACATTTTAGATTATTGATGGGATGAGTAGCTATAAAGGTTTTTTTGTTTCTAACTATTCTGAAGATAGGTTGGTTGATGGTTTGGGATCTGTTCCTAATTAGGTAGGTTGGATGATGGTCACTTAGGGTATCTGGAAGACAACCAGATTGCTGTGCAAGAGCGGAGTCGATACCAGGATGGAGGAGGTAGGGATTCTATGTTGGAAGCAGGAAGCAGGCTAGAGTGTTTGTGAGTAACAGGAAGGGGAGGAGTGTTTTGGTAAGAGGAAACAGGTGGTTAGGTATAAAGAAAATGATATGGGGTGGGTGGAAATGGAGGTGGGAGAGGAGCAAAGTGAGCTGGAGCGTAGCGAGGGCGAATGGAGTGAGGCTGCACCCAAAGCAACTGTAAAAAACAATCAATACCTTAACATAAAACAAATAATCAACAGTGAAATGGAGGAAAGGGGTGGGGGTGGACTAAGAGGAAGAAGGTTTGCAGCTGTTGCCCCTGGGGTATGCACTCTAGCTGACTGTAACAGATTTTAAAAAGGCATAACAGTAATCGCAAAAGCTGGCACATACACTACACAAGCAGCAACAACAAGGTTCCTGGAGTTAAACCTGGGGTTGCAGTCTATTTTTGTATGATTGCTGGTTAGAGTTTTCTTTGCTTTTAGCTGGAGTGAGAGGATTCCTTGCTCACACATGTGGGGGGACAATGTGATCAGGTGCTCAGTGGCTCTATAAGTTGCAAAAAAACAAAAAGAAAGAATGTAAGACTAAAAGCAATAAAATAAGGACATCAAAATAAGCTCAACGATCAAAAATATTGCACAGAAAGCAGAGCAAGTGAACATAGCGTATTAGAAGTCATCAAAAGAAATACATTCAGACTCTGCAACCTGCCTTATTCAGTAGCAGTCAGTATAACTAGTTAGAGTATCCTATTACCAGACAAAATTGCAACTATGCAGCAGTTTCACAAGTTTATCATAAATATCATTTTGCACTTTACACTGTATATTTAACTTACAGAAACAGAATATACAGTAGCAGCAGTGTAACTAGTTGGACTATACTATTACCAGACAATATTGCAACAATGTAGCAGTTTCACCAATTTTCCATACATATCATTCAGCACTTAAAAAAGAAACAGAGTATTAGTACCTCAGCACTATCATTTAGAGGAACTCTGAATCAGGTTTACTGAAACTGGGAGCAAGCAGAAACAAAAACATAAACCTCTAATATCCAAATATAAACTATACCAGCAAAAATAAAAAAATAAGTGGAAAGCTACCTTACAGAGAAATTACTGTAATACTCTATGCAGGGACAGTGAGTTTACAGTGTGGAAGACAACACTGAGAAAAAGAACAATAATACTATCACTTCCTAGAGAAGCTACACCTGGAGGGCTTTCGGCTGCAATTAGAGCACATATGGCATCCAGGGATTTTAAAACCTTTGGTGTGTTGTACCTGTGTAATCACTTGAGAGGAGGGGGGAGGGAGGGACACCATCAATTGGAGTTTAAAGTTTCAGGGGAGAATCCAAGGCACACTGCTAACCTAGCAAATTATCAAAGGACAGCCAAGAAAATAAGGTAAACATACAGGCACCCTTGTTCAAGGACTAGAAGGTTTCTCCAAGAAAAACTATGTGTAGGAGTACACCACAGGTAGAAGTTGTATGCTTCTTACTAGTCTAGTCTGTAATGGAAGATATTCTTCTCTTTTATATTTGTATTCCTGTTTGCTCATTATTTGCTGCACACAATGTAGCTAAAGATAACAGCAGCTGGAAACGTTGCACCTTTGTTTGGTGTTTAGTGAAGAATAAGTATTGAGGAGCAGCGACTGAAGGCAATGACTATGGAGAGGGACTAAATATCTTAACATAAAACAAATTATCAACAGTGAAACTGATGAAAGGGGTGGGGTGGGCTAAGAGGAAGAAGGTTTGCAGCTTTTGCCCCTTGGGTATGCACTCTAGCCGACTGTAACAGATTTTAACAAGGCAAAACATTAATCACAAAACCTGGCACCAACACTACACAAGTGGCAATAACAAGGTTCCTGGAATTAAACTTGGAGCTGTAGTCTACTTTTAGATGATTGCTGGTTAGAGTTTTCTTTGCTTTTAGCTGGAGTGAGAGGATTCCTTGCTCACAAAAGTGGGGGGGTGGCAAAAGTGATCAGGTGCTCACTGGCTCTAAAAGTTGCAAGTAAGACAAAATGAAAGAATGTAAGACTAAAGACAATAAAATAAGAACATCAAAATAAGCACAGCCATCATAAATATTGTACAGATAGGCCTCTAGACAATGGATTTCACTACAACCTGAGGTAAACAGTATAGAATGGAAAACGCACTAGCTAAACATGTATTTATTAATCACAACCACAGCTTTAAATTTATTGCCATAGATCACATTCCAGTTAACAAAAGAGGTGGCCCGAGACCTGTACAATTAGAAGAAGCTGAATTAATTTGGCAAGTAAGATTGTATGCCTATTGCTATCCAGGCTTAAATGACACTTGTTCAATTTCTAGCCTGTTGAAACTAAAGAGCTTAAAAAGATAAACATCATTGGTACACTTTAACAATGAGTTTTGATTATGGTCTGTGTTCTATATATTTTGTACTAGTACATTTGATAAGATCATAGATTACAATTTATTTTTATTTTAATTATTCATTTTATTAGTCATTTTTACTGTTTTGTACTTGCTTTGCTTTTATTCCTTTGTTGTTAGCCCTTTAACAACTTAATTGATTAATGAAGTTATATAGGCTCTCAGGATGTAACTATTATAAAACTGTAAATGTTGGTTTAAAGTGTGTGAAGATTCTGAAGAAGTCGGGTATTTGACCTGACGAAAAGCGCTTCAATTTTATTGTTTTTCAGTAAAGGAAAGTTTTACTACTCTGGTGTCACTGGTTACGGTCTTTTGGTTTAGTAAACAGTATAGATATTCAGCTCTATCACAACCCAAAAAGGAGAGTAAAAAAACAGTGTACAGATTACAGAGATATTAAATCAAAAGTGCAGTCAGTGATTGAGAATAGACTCTTTATCTTTTCTAAATGTCACAGCAGGAAGTAAGTCAGTCTCCCTGCAACAGCTTGAGCAACAGGTATATCTGATTTAAAACACTGGCTATTTAAGGCACAGAAACTGAAACCAGACCAATTATTAAAAAGAATAACAGTTTCAGGAATGCCCTGGCTAGATTAACCCAGTTCTGTTCACTTTCTCTCACTAAGAAAACAGATAGGACTCTAGACAAAGAATTTCACTACAACCTGAGGTAAACAGTACAGATATTCAGCTCTATCACAACCCAAAAAAGGGAGTAAAAAACAGTGTACAGATGACAGAGATATTAAATCAAAAGTGCAGACAGTAATTGGGAATAAACTCTTATCTTTCCTAAATATCACAGCAGTCAGTAAATCAGTCTCTCTGCAACAGCTTGAGCAACAGGTATATCTGATTTAAGACACTGGCTATTTTAGGCAGAGAAACAGAAACCAAACCAATTATTGAAACAATAACAGTTGCAGGAATGCCCTGGCCAGATTAACCCAGTTCTGTTCACTTTCTCTCACTAAGAAAATGGATAGGCATCTAGGTAAACAAATTCACTATAAACTGAGGTCAACACTAACAGATATTCACCTCTATCACAAAACAAAATGGAGAGTAAAAAACAGTTTACAGATTACGGAGATGTTAAATCAAAAGTGCAGAAGATAATCGCAAATAAACTCTTATCTTTTCTAAATTTCACAGCAGACAGTAAGTCAGTATCTCTGCAAGAGCTTGAGCAACATGTATATCTGATTTAAAACAATGGCTATTTAAGGCACAGAAACAGAAACCAGACCATTTATCCCAAACAACACCAGTTGCAGGAATGTCCTGGCTAGATTAACCCAGTTCTGTTCACTTTCTCTCACTAAGAAAACAGATAGGCCTTTAGTCAAAGGAATTCACTACAAACTGAGGTCAACACTAAAAGATATTCATCTCGATTGCACAACAAAAAGGAGAGTAAAACATGGTGTACAGATTACAGAGATATTAAATCAAAAGTGCAAATGATAATTGATAATAAACTTTTATCTTTTCTAAATATTACAGCAGGCTGTATGTCAATCTCTCTGCAAGAGCTTGAGCAACAGGTATATCTGAATTAAAACACTGGCTATTTAAGGCACAGAAACTGAATCCAGATCAATTATCCAAACAATAACAGTTGCAGGAATGCCCTGATTAGAATAACCCAGCTCTGTTCACTTTCTCTCACTAAGAAAACAGATAGGCCTCTAGTCAAAGGAATTCACTAAAAACTGAGGTAAACACTAAAAGATATTCAGCTCGATCACACAACAAAAAGGAGAGTAAAAAACAGTGTACAGATTACAGAGATATTAAATCAAAAGTGCAAACGGTAATTGAGAATAAACTTTTATCTTTTCTAAATATCACAGCAGACAGTATGTCAGTCTCTCTTGAAGAGCTTGAGCAACAGGTATATCTGATTTAAAACAATGGCTATTTAAGCACAGAAACAGACATAAAACCAATTATCAAAACAATAACAGTTGCAGGAATGCCCTGGCTAGATTAACCTGTTCACTTTCTCTCACTAAGAAAACAGATAGGCCTCTAGTCAAAGGAATTCACTACAAACTGAGGTTAACACTAAAAGATATTCAGCTCGATCACACAACGAAAAGGAGAGTAAAAAACAGTGTACAGACTACAGAGATATTAAAACAAAAGTGCAAATGATAATTGATAATAAACTTTAATCTTTTCTAAATATCAAAGCAGGCAGTATGTCAGTCTCTCTGTAAGAGCTTGAGCAACATGTATATCTGAATTAAAACACTGGCTATTTAAGGCACAGAAACTGAAACCAGACCAATTGTCCAAAAAATAACAATTGCAGGAAGGAATGCCCTTCCTAGATTAACCCAGTTCTGTTCACTTTCTCTCACTTAGAAAAAAGATAGGCCTCTAGACAAAGGATTTAACAACAAACAGAGGTCAGCACTAACAGATATTCAGTTATATCACACAACAAACAGGAGAGTAAAAAACAGTGTATAGCTTACAGAGATATTAATTCAAAAGTGAAGACAATAATTAAAAATAAACTATTATCTTTTTTAAATATCACAGCAGGGAGTCAGTCAGTCTGTCTGCAACAACTTGAGCAACAGGTATATCTGATTTAAAACACTGGCCTTTTAAGACACAGAAACAGAAAACAGACCAATTCTCCAAACAATGACAGTTGCAGGAATGCCCTGGCCAGATTAACCCAGTTCTGTTCACTTTCTCTCACTAAGAAAATGGATAGTCCTCTAGGCAAACAAATTCACTATAAACTGAGGTCAACATTAACAGATATTCAGCTCTATCACAAAACAAAATGGAGACTAAAAAACAGTTTACAGATTACAGAGATATAAAATCAAAAGTGCAGACGATAGAGAATAAACTCTTATCTTTTCTAAATTTCACAGCAGGCAGTAAGTCAGTATCTCTGCAAGAGCTTGAGCAACATGTATATCTGATTTAAAATACTGGCTATTTAAGGCACAGAAATAGAAACTAGAGCAATGTTCCAAACAATAACAGTTGAAGGAATTCCCTGGCTAGATTAACCCATTTATGTTACTTTTTCTCACTAAGAAAACAGACAGGCCTCTAGAGAAAGTTATCCACTACAAACTGGGGTCAACATTACCAGATCTTCAGCTGTATCACACATCAAAATTGATAGTAAAAAACAGTGTACAGATTACAGTGATATTAAATCAAAAGTGCAGATGATAATTGAGAATAAACTTCTTATTTTTTCTAAACATCCCAGCAGGTAGTAAGTCAGTCTTTCTGCAAAAGCTTTAGCAACAGGTATATCTGATTTAAAACGCTGGTTATTTAAGGGACAGAAACAGACACAAAACCAATTATCCAAACAATAACAGTTGCGGGAATGTCCTGGCTAGAGTAACCCAGTTCTGTTCACTTTCTCTCACTAAGAAAACAGATAGGCCTCTAGACAAAGGATTTCGCTAGAAACTGAGGTCAACACTAATAGATATTCAACTCTATCACATAATTAATAGGAGAGTAAAAACAGTGTACATATTACAGAGATATTAAATCAAAAGTGTAGACAGTAATTGAGAATAAACTCTTATATTTTCCAAATATCACAGCAGGCAGTAAGCCAGTCTCTCTGTAACAGCTTGAGCAACATGTATATCTGATATAAAACACTGGCTATTTAAGGCACAGAAACAGACACAAAACCAATTATCCAAACAAAAACAGTTGCAGGAATGCCCTGGCCAGATTAACCCAGCTCTGTTCACTTTCTTTCACTAAAAGAATGGATAGTTCTCTAGGCAAACAAATTCACTATAAACTGAGGTCAACACTAATAGATATTCAGCTCTATCACACAACAAAATGGAGAGTAAAAAACAGTTTACAGATTTCAGAGATATTTACTCAAAGGTGCCGAGGATAACTGGGAATAAAATCTTATCTTTTCTAAATTTCACAGCAGGCAGTAAGTCAGTCTCTCTGCAAGTGCTTCAGCAACGTGTATATCTGATTTAAAATACTGGCTATGTAAGGCACATAATCAGAAACCAGAGAAATTTTCCAAACAATAACAGTTGTAGGAATGCCCTGGCTAGATTAACCCATTTCTGCTCATTTTCTCTCACTAAGAAAACAGACAGGCCTCTAGACAAAGGAATTCACTACAAAATGAGGTCAACATTAGCAGATATTCGGCTCTATCACACAAAAAAGGGAGAGTAAACTTATTAAGCTGGGCATTAATCCCTACGTCACTCAATGGGTTGTCAACTAGCTTACTGACAGAACTCAAACTGTAAAAGTAGCCGACTCAAAATCCAGCTCCAGACAAGTGACAAGTGGAGTACCTCAGGGTTCAGTCCTGGGACTGCTCTTGTTTGGCATCTACTTCTCTGAAGTGCAGGCCAACACTAAGGGACTCTAGCAAACAAAGTTTGCAGATGACTGCAAACTGGGAGCCATCACAGAATCCCCAAATTATGTCGATATTCTACAAAAGGGCCTTAAAGAAAAAGATGCTTGGTACCAGAGCCATGGACTTAAGCTCAGTGCCAAGAAATGTATAGTCATCCCCTTTGGGAAAAAACATGTACCCGTGAATTACCACATAGGTGGCAGTAACCTAAACACCAAAATTGTGATAAGAGGCTTAGAGACACAGGTGGGCAGTGGACTCACCTTTGATAACCACATTGCCACAGCAGTCAGGAAATGCTTCTTTATGGCACACCTCATCACTAAGGGCTTTTCATCCAGAAAAAAGTAGGTTATTGTCCCACTGAACTCATCCCTCATTAGCCCCATTATATAGAATACAATGCCCAGTTTGGTATGTACCTCTCAAGACATCTGCAACAACTGGAAAGGCTGCACCAATACCTCACTAAAAGAATCACAGGCCTAAAGCAGATGCTCTATGCTGACCGTCTAAAAAAACTCCACCTATACTGTGTCACATATCGTCTACTCAGAGGCGATCACTGCTTAACATACAAGGCCATGTCAAGCCCAGAGCTGTTGGACTTGCTACACTTATAGAAATCCCAATTCCTCAGAGACACATGTTCCAGGGATCTAAACCTTGTCATCACAATGAACAAAACATGCTGGAGGGATAGGTTCCTGACCCAGAGACTCCCCAGACTCTGGAATAGACTGCCCATACATGTCAAGCAGAGCACCTCTTTGGCCCTCTTCCAAAGGAACCTTGATGACTGGATGGGAGATAGGATATTCACCACGGTGATTACGTCAGACATCCAGCTAGACAGGGGTCCAGAGAAGTAAATACTGTGAGAAGAAAAAGCCAAGGAATTGTTATGGCTAAGCTTGTAAAGGCCCTAGGAATGATAGCGTAGTACCAACCTATGAACCTATGAACACTAACAGATATTCAGCTGTATCACACAACAAAAAAGGGAGTAAAAAACAGTGTACAGATTATAGAGATATTAAATCAAAAGTGCAGATGATAACTGAGCATAAACTCTTATCTTTTCTAAATATCACAGCAGGCAGTAAGTCAGTCTCTTTGCAACAGCTAGAGCAATATGTATATCTGATTTAAAACACTGGCTATTTTAGGCACAGAAACAGAAACCAGACCAATTATCCAAACAATAACAGTTTGAGGAATGCCCTAGCTAGATTAACACAGTTCTGTTCACTTCTCTCACTAAGAAAACAGATAGGCCTCTAGACAAAGGAATTCACTACAAACTGAGGTCAACACTAACAAATATTCAGCTGTATCACACAACAAAAAGGAGAGTAAAAAACAGTGCACAGATTACAAAGATATTAAATCAAAAGTGCAGACAGTAATTGAGAATAAACTCTTATCATTTCTAAATATCACAGCAGGCAGTAAGTCAGTCTCTCTGCAGCAGCTTGAGCAACAGGTATATCTGATTTAAAACACTGGCTATTTAAGGCACAGAAACAGAAACCAGATCAATTAACCAAACAATAACAGTTGCAGGAATGCCCTTGCTAGATTAACCCAGTTCTGTTCACTTTCTCTCACTAAGAAAACAGATAGGCCTCTAGACAAAGGATTTCACTACAAACTGAGGTTAACACTAACAGATATTCATCTGTATCACACAATAAAAAGGACAGTAAAAAACAGTGCACAGATTACATAGATGTTAAATCAAAGGTGCAGACGATAATTGAGAATAAACTCTTCTGTTTTCTAAATATCACAGCAGGCAGTAAGTCAGTCTCTCTGCAGCAGCTTGAGCAGCAGGTATATCTGATTTAAAACACTGGCTATTTAAGGCACAGAAACAGAAACCAGATCAATTATCCAAACAATAACAGTTGCAAAAATGCCCTAGCTAGAGTAACCCAGTTCTGTTCACTTTTTTTCACTAAGAAAACTGATAGACCTCTAGACAAAGGATTACACTACAAACTGAGGTCAACACTAACAGATATTCAGCTCTATCACACAACAAAAAGTAGAGTAAAAATGGTGTACAGATTCCAGGGATATTATACCAAAAGTTCAGATAATAAGTGTGAATAAACTCTTATCTTATCGAAATATAACAGCAGGCAGTAAGTCAGTCTCTCTGCAACAGCTTGAGCAATGCATATATCTGATTTAAAACACTGGCTATTTAAGGCACAGAAACAGAAACCAGACCAATTATTCAAGCAATAACAGTTGCAGAAATGCCCTGACTAGATTAATGCAGTTCTGTTCACTTTCTCTCACTAAGAAAACAGATAGACCTCTAAACACTGGATTTCACTACAAACTGAAGTCAACATTAACAGATATTCAGCTCTATCAAACAACAAAAAGGAAAAAAGAGCATAAAAAACAGTTGTGCAGATTACAGAGATATTAAATCAAAAGTGCAGATGATAATTGAGAATAAACTCTTGTCTTTTCTAAATATCACCGCAGGCAGTAAGTCAGTCTCTCTGCAACGGCTTGAGCAACTGGTATATGTGATTTAGAACACTGGCTATTTAAGGCACAGAAACAGAAACCAGATGAATTATCCACCCAACAACAGTTGTAAGAATGCCCTGGCTAGATTATCTCAGTTGTGTTTATTTTCTCTCACTAAGAAAACAGATAGGCCTCTAGACAAAGGATTTCACTACAAACTGAGGTCAACACTAACAAATATTCAGCTCTATCACACAACAAAAAGGAGAGTAAAAAACAGTGTACAGATTACAGAGATATTAAATCAAAAGTGCAGACAATCGAGAATAAACTTTTATCCTTTTTAAATATCACAGCATAGTAGCAAACTGTAACATGTTCCTTAGACTTTTATGTATTTATGTTTTTAAATGTTTGACAGTGTTTTATTTGATAAATACCATCAGTCAAAAAATGCAACAGAAACAATATAGTATCTGCACTATTGTTAGACTTATTATCCACGGTGGTGGTGCTACGGTAGCGTTGTCGCCTCCCAGCAAGACGTTGTCCCGTTTGATTCTCAGCTACAGTGTCTTCTGTGGAGACATGCATGAATGGGCATACCTTCGTTGAAGGTTGTGCGTTAGGGCCGGCAACTCAGCACGTAACAATCAACTGCCAATCATTAGTGGGCCGGAGTTCCGCTGTGGTGACCCCTAACCGGGAAAAGCCGAAATACACAACAACAACTATTGTTAGACTTATTAAAGGATTTTGATGCAGTTTGCCTTGATAAGTTCATGTTTCTGCTTACATGACTAGGCCTATTGCATCCCATCCTCTCATTTTTCCAAAGTTACCTGGTGTATGGATAACAAGCTGTTAAATCTCAACAAACTACTCTGTCTTCCCACCAATATCTGTTGGTATTCCCCAGGGACCATTACTTGGACCTCTCTTAGTCAATAGAATGCTGCTCAGCTTCAACAATTCAATCAGGACTCTTTCACTTCCATCAAAAATTAGCTGGCCAAATCCGACCTCATCCTAAATTCAATGAAGACAAAACTACTCCTTTTCACTCTTAAGTCCCATAATGATTACAAAGCACACTTCAAAATTACTTCCTTCAACATCACAATAATTTAAATAGTCTCTGGCACTAAACTACTAGGTCTATTTGTTTTCAATAACTTGAAATTTGGCTTAGATATTAAACAAGCTATCCAAAAAAGCTGGTTCTTTTATACATAGTTAAACACCATCTCAGCAAAAGTGGCAGAACATCCTTCACTTCCTCCTATCTTGTTCCCACACTGCTGTATGCTTCATCAATTTTTACCAACCTCCAGGTCACTCAGAAGAAAATATTCACATTCTCATATAATATAACTTACTCTTCTCATCACTACATTGCCCTATAGCACTTTAACTGACTAGAGCTAACACAATACCTTATTCCCTCACAACAACAAGCAGCACACAGTGTACTACATCACCTCGAAATGTGTCTTGCCCTAGGGTCTTTGTTACAAAGATACAGACCCAGCCAGCAACTCAGCTCTAGTGATAAACATCTCCTCATGGTTCTAAAGTACAATAACAGCATCATAGCTGGAGATGTTATGTGCTACAGATTTGTCTCCAGGGCCTACAACTACATCACACTCTGTCTTAGACTCACTGAAAGCCTACACATCTTCAATACTAAACTAAACAAAATCCTCCTTAACTCTTGGTTGTGCTGCTGATACACTCCAGGTTAAGATTACAAAATAATTAAATAAATAAACAGTAGCTGACATTTCACCCATGTAGATCTATGGGTTGCTGTATTACTAGCCCTAGACTTCCATTTTCAACATTCTTTAAACCTGCCAACTAGCACTGCCACAATAACAAGTAATGTTCTTAAATCTGTGTTTAAGCAGTAGCATTACTTAAACACTGCTGTAATTTACTATTCCAAACACGCATTAAGTGTATTTGTAAGCCTTGTTGTATTACTATGTCTTACTATTAAACATAACTGAATAATATCTTATGTACCATTATTATGTACATATTATGTTTTAGTATTTACATAGAATGTGAAAATGTGATAGTAGAATGTATTGTTTCTCAGCTTTATGTATATGGAGCGGCACTGAAAAAAGGCCTTGTACGCAGCTGGATTTTCTTGCTAAACAAAACAAAATAAAATAACAAATACAAATAAAATAATGTATTTATAATTTCTCCATTTTACAGAATAATTAATTCACTCTATGTAATACAAGAATACTATGATAAATGGGGAAAATGATAAGCCATTTATGTACTTCTCTGCCACAAGCCCCCCATCATAACAGATTTCTAAGCTGCATAGTAATATCTGTTGTGCACCTTTTTAAGCTGCTATTATTGAAATTTATATGATACCATTCATTGCAGCTTCCACAGAATGCCAGAATAGTATAGACAGCAAATTGAGCTTTAAAAGCTGTAATATACTTTATCCTGTCACACAAATAACCACATGACAGGGTGATGTATAAGAGCTTCAAAAGCCACTGACTGTGTGGCAGCAACAGGTATGTTACAACTTTCAAGACTGTAAAACACTTCACAACTTAGAGCTTTGGTTTAGGAAAGTGAACTTCTTGACATCCATGTTTTGAACACACACAATCACACGCGCACACACACACACACACACACACACACACACACACACACACACATGATGGTCATGATCAGAAATCTGATCCTGTATGCAGATGATGTAAAATGCTCAAAAAAATTACTTGTCTGAAAATACTGATTTAAAAGCAGAATTAATTATTGCTATTAATACTGCACATCTATCTATCTAAAAGAAGAATTAAACAAAAATATCCTAAAAATGGTATATTAATGAGCAAGGTGGTATACCCTTTGACGTCAGTTGTTGACACAGCAATGTCTGCATAAACTCTAGATTAGAATACAGATATAATATGTCTAAGAAGATATTTAGTAAAAAATATGAGTAAACAATATAAATATATTTGTTTCAGTTACAAAATTAATATAGAGTTACATATTTATGGAAGTTTAGCACTTATGCTTAGGGTTATAAGTTACTAAACATTTAATTGTGCATTCCTGTGATTCCTACCCTCAGTCTCCATTTGTAAACTGTGTGAGTCTGAGTAAGACAGTTAACCACACACTGCCCTGGTCAGCACAGTAAATATATATTTGTGTCCAGTGCTCATATTTGGTAACCAAAGTATACACAACTACATACCTACATGTGAGACAATGCAGAAGAACAGTGAGATACATGGCAAGTTATTTAAAGTTTGTATATGAGAGATTCTGCAGAAATATCATTGGTGCCTGATAATCAGTAATGCACACAGAGCAGTCCTTCTTTTATTCATCTAATTGTTCATATGACAATCAAAAAATGTATCTTCTTAACTGTACTGAGAATGGAGATGACTGTATTCAACCTAATTTGTAATTGTACTGATTCTTTTGTTTTAAGGATCTGAACTATGAAATTATGCATGTGTTGCCTGAATCAGGAAGTACGGCTTTATATACTTTGACTTGGTAGTAATGAAGAAATAAAATATATATATATGTGTGAGTTTATAACGAATAATCAATGGTGAGTTTTATCTTTTCACAAAACATCGAACAAACTTATCAGTGATTACCATTAATCACAACAAAAATCATCACAAAAATGTAATCATAAATGTAAACCAATAGGTTACATTTGTAATTACCAAGCATAAAAGTAAAAACTTTTTATGTGGGGGCCTCCTGGAAGTTAAATATACTAACTCCAGGGATGCACAAATTTGAAGAGAGGGCAAAACCCCTTGAATCATTTAACACTTGATAACATCTATTGTTACATAACTCAACAAAGTGAATGAGGGATGAAAGACACCAGCAGTTCAGCACATGATAAAATGCCTACAGTGTTGTCATAAAACACTTACAGTGTGTGTGTGTGTGTGTGTGTGTGTGTGTGTGTGTGTGTGTGTGTGTGTGTGTGTGTGTGTGTTTTCCACTCATAAGTACTTCAGGTTGGTCAACTCTGGATCAAAGTCCCAATACAAGTTGTATTAAACATTTCTCATTTGTTGCACTAATTCTTCATTTAAAAATCTTCTGTTCTAGATATAAATCTATTCAAACATACTTGATATTAAATTTTTGTTTTCATAACTCATTTCTGAAAATACTTTTTTTGGTATGATATATGTGTTTTGCTTGATGCAAAGTGCAGTGAAGCAGCTTGTTGTTGCAGGGAAAGAGGTGTGCATGATAGAAATTAAACCTGACAACGCCTTCGGCTTCCAGTATGAAACAGTTGTAGTGGGAAATATATATAAACTAATCAACAGTTTTGCTAAACTTGTGAAAGTTCATAATTACAGTTCCTGTTAAAAATTTGAAAGCTTTTGTCAAACTGTCTGTTAACAATTATAGGCAAGGTTCCATAAACCAATGCTTAGCTGCACAGGGTAATTGCAATTAAGTACAAGGAAAAACTGAATCAATTTTAACAAAAAAGAAAAGGAAAATGGAAAAGGTAAACTTTAGTTACTCAATTACCATTCAGTGAACTGTCTTGTAACTAATGATAATATATGTCTGATGCTATGCTCTTCTAGTAACCCAGTGAATGATACAGCATTTTTTTTATTCTGCATTATAGGCTGGGTAGCCTTGATGTTTTTCGATGCATTGATAAAATTCCTGTTCACCAGTCTAGATTTGTGAACTGAATGTTCAGAAAACAATTGCTTTTTTGACATTATTATTCCCATGAAGCTACAGTGAAAATAAAAGTGAACTCTGCAGTTTTTAATTTCTCTTAATATATCTTTCCTTACCCAACTCAATGCAGAGACCTTGTTATGCACAAAAGTCAAGTCTTGACAACAGCTCACACAGGGTGGGTTGCTGTGGTATATTGCTTTGAATTTAATGAAACTTATAGAACCTCAATTATTTATTCCACTTTGGGCCCTCATTCAGAATTGCAGCTTACTTGTAAGAAGTACCAGGACAGTTTGCTACAAGCTATTATTAAGCTTATTATACTGTTCTTGGACTCCACCCCAGAGTAGCATATTAAAATTCAGTGACAGTTTAATAGTAATTCATATGTGGTGAACATAATTAACATCTAAGAAGAAATGTAATACATAGAGAAAGCATACTTTCAAACTAGTGAATGCATTTTGATTTGATTGTAATATGTAAAATAACAGCTCACTATTTTTCCTTATATATTGTCCTGAAAGAAAATAAAACTAACCTTATATAAATAATTTATTTTCCAGCTACTGCTTTCCATGCAGAATCCACATTCCCTCCATGAGTGTTTCTAGTTTGCTACCATTTTCCACAGACATGCCAGTAGGTGAATTTGTGAGCCCCTAATTTGCTGGCATGCATGTGTGTGTGTGTGTGTGTGTGTGTGTGTGTGTGTGTGTGTGTGTGTGTGTGTGTGTGTGTGTGTGTTATTATTGCTAACTGTGTTGGCTGTTGACTAAGTTCGCTATTTAAAACTTATATGAATTAGTAATAATGCTAGCTAACAGTTTTAGAAATCATAACCGACTAAGCAAGAACAATTAGCTATATGTACATAAACCCACTATTCATTAATGCATATATTCTCTTTTCACTTGGAGAATAATTTGAACTACAATGTCCATTTACCTCTTTATTTTTGGGAGTTGGACTGCAAATGTTCATCTAACTCTTTATTTTGTCATTATTACTAAGTCAGTCAGACGTAAAATATATAAAGGTTTCTTAGATAGGAGATACCTTTAGCCATTAAATGTGATTAAAGGTAGTTAGTCTTATAAGCATGCCCTTTTCAGTGTAGCTGGGCAGAGTAGATTGAAATGAATATAGTTTGATTAAGTAGCATTAGCAACAAATTAAAATTCCTTCATCCATTGTACCAAAGCAACTCATAAAGGATTATGATGGAGTTTCTGATCAAAACTAACTTGTTATGACATGGATGCAAAGAAATTCACCTCAAGACTAGAAATAAGTGAGGTTCAATAGATAAATCATGATATCCATACTGAAAACTCAAGTAGTTTTGATAAGGGAAACCTAATCATAATTTTTATAATATACAGAGCTTCAGCTACTGTGATGTGCTAGTAATCATAGTAATAAAAAAGCAAAGATGTATGAAGTGTTTCTTGACTTTAAAAGGTGTAAAACACTTAGTTCTGCCAGATGGACAGCATCCATAAGCTACATGTGCATCTAAAACCTGTTAAACACTTAAGGCTACCTTTAAAGCTGTTACAGTGTCTTGGAACTCTTCAGTGATGAATCTTGTTTATGTTCTAGTACATTAAAGCATAACAGCTCTGAAAGATGCAAAAAAATCTTTTTATTCACCTTGTTGGCATCAGACAGGTGCATAGCAAGCTTGTCTTTTTTTCCAACTTCAAAGTATAATTGTTGTGCTCTGTATTCAACAAAATAATTTAACCTGATATTACATCATTTATACCAGGTAACTTTCTTTGCCAAGTGTGTAAGGTCATCTATTTTGTTTTTTTTTTGCTTAAATAAATCATGCATTTTTACAACACTCTCAGCTTCTCTGTAAGTAATTTAATTGCGGACTCCCTTGGCCACTTTCAGTATGGAAAGACATAATGTGTTATAATTTGAGAACTGCAGACAAATGCTTTGTTAAATGATGAAACATATTTGGGCTTTCAGTGCTCTTAGAAAGTCTACACACTATAATATTGCTTCTTCTTGCTCCATTTAAACAGCATTAATTATCTGGTAAAAGTTGCAAGAATGTTGTCGGCATCCCAGATTGTTTAGTTCCCATGTGTATGTCAGACATGAAGGCCTCTATTTCTATTGTCTTTTACTGGTGAAAAGCCACTTTGTCTGATCCATTTCTGATGTTCTTTACTGACATTAGGAAGACTTTACAATTCCTCCTGAGATGCATAATTAGTCAGGGCTCTTATGTTATTTGAATATTCCAGTGTAGATAGGGATCTTACTACAATTTATTATGTAAGAAGATATTCTAGATATCATAAGATCTTTATAATTTAGGCAGGGTCTCCACCATTGTACTATCCTGATTTAATAGGATCACTGATATCATGTGATTGGTACACTGTTGTCAGCACCTCACCCCTCCTGTGATTTGTGTCAGTTGGAAAGGTCAGTGACTTAACTTAATACCTCCACTAATAGTTGTGGTTCCCTCCCATGCATGTGGTTTGTGTAATTAGATAGCTTTTATTGATGCCACATGATTTCAACCTGCAGATACAGTCCCATGACTCCACTCTGCTGTGCCATTAGGCAAGGTTCAATTATGACAGTGTTCCCTCAAGCCGAAGAAAAAAAATCAATCAGATTCTGGTTTGTGATCAGAAAGTACTGCTGGCTAACTATGTACAGTTTTATAGGTGATTGTCAATAACAATTGTACTGCTGAAAATAATCTGAGAAAGCTGCCACCTGAGTATCATTTGTATTTATGATATATTTCTTTGAATACAGAGGCATAATACATTAAGTTCTTAATTTATTTTACCTGACCATACCCTTCAGTTAGATTTATGTGTCCTTCTCAGTAATTTCCACACTGCTAAACAGAAGTGCTTGATAGGTATTTTAGTGGGTTTTTTTCAGTATAACTTGCATATTCTAGCACAAAGCACTTGTTTAGGTGACCATTTTAGTTATTCATAGTAGTTTAATGGAAACAATCCTCAAGTTTAGCAACCAGCATGGAATACAGACTTTATAACATTATAAGAAAATGCCAAGTCACCAATCTGGTGAACACACTTCACTTTAACAGCTGAATGTGATCTGAGAATCATGATAGAAAAAGGAAGTTTATTCTGGCAGAAGACAATAGAAAAATAGATGAGCCTCCTTATATTAGATATTTTAATAGCCATGAATAGAAATAAACATCCTTTTTCAGTGAGATTTTGGGTAGTATCCAAAAGGCTGAGGCCAAGAACTGACCTTAAAGGAAAACTCCACCATAGAACTAAAAAAAAAAACTGGGGGGACTGTCAATTCCTCTTGGACTTCAAAAGAAAACCATGAAGAAAGGCCTGAAATTTAGCTACTTTTCTGGCTGTAGCTGGATAACTTCTAAGTATAGTGTAAAACAAGCTCTGAGCCAAACATAAATGACGGTGATTAGAGACAAAAAAGAAGCAGTCCTTTTACAGAAGTACAGAAGATGACAGTGACTCACACAAAGTCCATTACATGTCAATGGTATGGGAATTCAAAGTTACTTCCTTATGTCTGGCATGAGTCATACAAAGCATTATGGGAAATAGAAAGGGTTGAGGAAGAACAAGATCACATTGACGCATCAAGCCCCGTTGGTTGCCACCCATCCCATTGTCAGGGGGACACTCACGGGTTGAGCTTTCTCATCCCGCTTCCCGCATTCATCAACAGTGGGACTTTAAAAGTCCCGTTTTCCCCTTCGCACTTGCGAAATTGCCGTTGCCATGGAAAAGCCAAAAATACTTCCGTTTTTTCCATGGCAATATGGCTACATCACCAACCCAGACCTGCCGTTAGAGGGATTCCCTGCTAGGTCTGGGTGGTGTAATTTAAACTGTAATTGGTTAAAAGGATTGGAGGGGGTGGGGATTTATCTAGAAGAGCCCAATAAAGGTTGCAGCTGTAGAGCAGTTTGTTTTAGTGTTCTACAGCTGTGAAGGGAATTAGGGACAAAGATCTGAAAATTCTGCCAGCCAGCCAAGAAGCCAGCCAGCCAGCAAAGAAGCCAGCCTGCAAGGGAGCCTGCTAGCCAGCAAGGGAGCCTGCCAGCCAGCCCTGCCAACTAGCCATTCCAGCAGGAAGGAAGCAAGCTAGCCCAGCAAAAACTGTGATACTGGTAAGTACATAACATAGTATTTTGTGGCTTTTGTTATTTAAAATGGGAATACTGTGCTTTATTTAAGTTTTTAATGTTTAGAGGTAGATAGGGATGTAGTATGCAGTATTTACATCTATGCAGTGGCTATTTTCAGATTTTTCAGTAGTAGTTTAAAATGGGAATATATTGTGGTTTACTTTTTTAATGTTTAGAGGTAGATGGGGGTGCAGTATGCAGTATTTAAATATGTGCAGTGGTTATTTTGAGATTTTTGAGTAGTAGTTTTTAAAGGTATACAACCTGTATGTATATGTAATTGTTATTGTTCTTGGGGGTATGATTTGGAAGCATTACTTTTAAAAGGCTGAACTGTGTGTATAGAAGTTGTTTATTTCTGGTGGGGGGCAGTGAAATATAAATTTAGTGTGATGTATTTCTATTGTCGTAGCTTTTTCTGGGTATTTTCTGTTTGCAGATAGAAAATGTTCGAGCATAGTTTGCACTTTTTTGTGTGAAAATGTGTGCAATTTAATGCTGTTTCCAGGAAGTTAGGATATACTGTTTGGATCATTTTTCCTGTTAGTTCTTGCAAGTCAATGTGCATGCAGTACAAGACTACCTTTTGAGGGGGAATGTTAACAGTTAATGTAGTGTATTTATTATTCTAGTAGGTACATGTTGCCAACTAGCTGAAGCTGTTTCAAGATTGTTTTCATTTCTACTTATAAATGTGTGCATCTAATTTTTTATGCATTCTTAATAAGGTTAAAATGTCCTGCTTTGCTTGTAATGTGAATATGGGTGTGCTGCTTTTACTTGAGCCTGTTTATTGCATCGCTGTGCTGGGTGAATTACTCTTAATTGCTATGTTTTGAGCTGAAAGGAGCCCGTGGAGTCTGCTGTACATTGTAGTTGATTTTACTTCTCTTGCAAAAAGTATTTTTAAAAGTTAAAATGTTTACAGACTTTTTTCCTGTTTATTTATTTTTTTTGCAGATGCATGCTCAGAAGTTAATGCAGTGTATTTGAGATTGTGCTAAACCATGTTGTTGTTACAGGGTAGTTTGCTTTTATAAGTAGCAAAGTTTGTATTTTGTGTTTTAGTGGTGTCTTGAATAAACTTACAATGTACTGTTTTCATTATAATCTGATTATGACCATTGCTGCTGTTGGTCATGTTCATTGATAGATCATTACGCTGTGTAAATTAGTGCCATACATTTCTTTTAATTGCTGTGGTCAAAAGCTAAATCAGGTCTATGGTATCCACTGTGCATTCTCATTCATTTTAGTGTTTTTTTGGTTCAGTGAATGTGGTTAACTTTTTTTTCTTGAGGGGTGGGGTGAGGTGGGCATGTTCGGTGGTAAAAATAATGCATTTCATTTTCTACAAGCAGTGTTAGTTAGTTTTCAATGGCCAAAATGCCCCCTACATTACCTCATTTTCTATTTGACCTTTTTCAAACTATTTGTAATAACTCTTTTCTGCTCCATTCCTCGGTTCTTTCGTATGCCAATGTTTTTTGAGCCAGTTTTTTTGAGTGCCAATGTTTTTCAAACCAGTTTTTTCAAGGACCACTGTTTTCCAAGCCATTTTTTTCGCATGTCAATGTTTTTCAAGCCAGTTCTTTTAAGTGCCAATGTTTTTCAAGCCAGTTCTTTCAAGTGCCAATGTTTTTCAAGCCAGTTCTTTTGCATGCCAATGTTTTTAAGCCAGTTCTTTTGTGTGCCAATGTTTTTAAGCCAGTTGTTTAGTGTGTCAATGTTTTTCGAGCCAGTTATTTTGTGTGCCAATGTTTTTTGAGCCAGTTCTTTTGCATGCCACTGTTTTTTGAGCCAGTTCTTTTACGTGCCAATGTTTTTTAAGCCAGCTCTTTTGCATGCCACTGTTTTTCAAGCCAGTTCTTTTGCATGCCACTGTTTGTCGAGCCATTTCTTTTGTGTGCCAATGTTTTTAAGCCAGTTGTTTAGTGTGCCAATGTTTTTCGAGCCAGTTATTTTGCGTGCCACTGTTTTTCGAGCCAGTTCTTTTGCGTGCCACTGTTTTTCAAGCCAGTTCTTTTGCATGCCACTGTTTGTCGAGCCAGTTCTTTTGTGTGTCAATGTTTTTTGTGCCAGTTCATTTGTGCCTACAGCAGTATGTTACTGCACCCTACTAACACAGTTTTGGTAAATATGTTGCATATCAGGTAAGTACAGATTCAAGCATGAAGAGAGCAGCAGCTTCATCACAGTCAACCAGCAGCAAGAGAATGTGCAAGTGGCAGGATGTTTGGAAAACAGAATTCGACTGGATCGAGAGATGCAGTGATGTCAATGCATTTTGCAGGTACTGCAAGAGAGAATTTCTAGTGACCCACAGTGGAAGAAACGATGTCGCACGACATGAGGCAACTGAACAACGTAATACATTCTTCAAGCTAAATCCACTCACCTGATGACAAAGTGGGCAAGGAACGCAAACCTTGAGGGACCAGAACTTAGGATCATTGCATCAGAAGCCTCTGAGGTGTTCCATGCTGTTAAGCACAATATTTCCTATAACAGCTTGGACTGTGCAGTAAAGTTGTCCAGCCAGTTGTACAGTGACTCGGACACTGCAGAGAAACTATCTTGTGGAAGAACCAAGGCTGAAGCCATAGTTGAAAATGTTTTGGGACTGCACTCATTGGAATGCCTCATGCATGACCTTCAAAAACCAGGCACTTCATTTGCAATTTCATCAGATGCTTCCAACAAGAGGAACATAAAATAATTTCCACTTGTTGTGAGGGTGGCCACGGTGGTGCAGTGGTTAGCATTGTTGCCTCACAGCAAGAAGTTCTTTGGTTCAATCCTTGGCTGGGTTGCCTTCTGTGCGGAGTCTGCATGTCCTCCCTGTGGTCGCGTGGGTTTCCTCCGGATGCTCCGGTTTCCTCAGCATCCCAAAGACATGCTGTAAGTGGATTGGACACTCTAAATTGGCCCTAGGTGTGAGTGTGTGCATGTGTGTGCCTTCTGTGGAAGGTTGGGCGCCAGGCTGGCAACTCAGCATTGTAAAACTCCACTGCCAATCATGACTGGACAGGTGATCCGCTGTGGTGACCCCTAACCGAGAAAAGCCGAAAGAAGAAGAAGTGAGGTATTTTTCTAAAGAAGAAGGGGTGGTGAATGGCCTTTTGGACTTCTATGAAGACCCTGATGAATCTGCACAGGCTATTTCACAGCAAATTTCCACATTATGGAAAGGCACTCCTTGCCCTGGAACAGCATTTCAGCGTATGGGGCTGATGATGCCAGTGTGAACTATGGGAGGAAATCTGGTGTGTATACCAGATTAAAAGAAAAGTGCCCATCACTCCAGAAGGCTAACTGTGTTGTCCACATCATTCACAATGCAGCCAAAAAAGCTGCAGCACAACTACCGTACGATGTGGAAGTATTTGTAATGAGACTTTTCAGCCACTTCTCAGGTTCTACCGCAAGGACCAGAGACTTTAAAGACTTCTTTGAGTTTTGTGGCATGGAATTTGAGAGTCTGTTAAGACATGTGCCAAAAAGGTGGCTGTCACTACTCCCAGCCATTGAAAGAGTAGTGAAAAATTTCCCAGTGCTCCAGTCCTATTTCCTCTCCCAGGGAGAAGAGGAGACCCCCCCCCCCCCAGCAGATATGGCAGTACTTTTCGGCTAATGAACATGGTGAGAATGAATTGCCTACACTGCTCCAGTACTATTTGCACTTTCTCTGTGCTGTTCTTGTTGATTTTAATGAACATATAAGTACATTAGAAAAATCAGCACTTACTGCCATAGAAACTTTTTATGTAATGGTCTCTCTGAAGCAAAAACTGCAGGCAAGAGCTGAAGGTGCTTTCTTTGGAGGGAAACTTAGGGCACTTATGAGCACATTAGATAGCACTTCTGCTAACAAACTGAAAAGAGACTTCATTGTGTTCTTGGAGACAGCAGTGAAATAACTGGAACAGTGGTCTGATTATACTGAAAGCAACTACTTGTTTACACTACTAAATTATCTCTAAATGAGCCCTTTGCTTTCAGTGACTTACTTAATGTGACCACTGCCCTGAGTCTGCAGGATGTAGATGAAGATTATCTTTTTAGGGACTACTTGGCAATTAGGCCCTTTCTGGAATAGTTATGTAACACAAGCTTGACCCCAGGAGAGAAGTGGCTGAAGCTTTTCAAAGAAGGGCCTGAACTGACTACACTATATCCAGTAATTGCTAGGGTTTTATCTATACCGACCTCAAATGCATTTGCAGAAAGAGTTTTTTCTTTGGTGAAAGGTAAATGGACAGCTGTGAGAAACCGATGTAGTGTGGACTTGTTAAAAGCTGAACTAATGATGACTGTAAATTACCAGATAAAATGTGACTTTTATTCAAATATTATTTCAAATTGAGCCCTTCTTCAAGCCATAAAATCAAATTCAAAATACACTTTTAAAAAAAAGTGATTTAGTGTACTAGTGTGCAGTATAAAGTACTAGGGTGCAGTTTGTAATTTTGTGTTCTTTGTTTAGCGTTACTTTGCTAGTGTGCAGTATGTAGTACTAGGGTACAGTATGTAGTTTTGTGTTTTTTCTTTGCTTTAGCTTTAATTGATGATAAAAAGTCTTAATTTTATACTTGGCTTGTATGATGTATGTAGATTTTTTTAAGTTTTCTTTCTGAATAGTCATGATTGGTTTATGAATTTTTTTAACTTTTTAAATAAACAAGTGTCTGTTTAATGAGTAGTGTGTTTTTTATTCCTTTAAAGTTTATTTACTGTTATAACTGAGTAATGTGTGTTTTTGCAGTAATAGTTCACTTCATTTAAATGGTTTGAGTTTTCAGTATGCTGTAATGTCACAATGTTGTATCCTTAACTGTAATACTGCAGCTCTGTTAACACCTCTGGTGATGTCGTGGTGAAGGTGTGGCCAGTGTCATATTGACCACACACCCCTGTCATATTGGCCACACCCCCATGTCCCACTTTGGCCTTGTTTAAAGGTGGCAACCTAGGACAGGAACCAACGACAGAGTAAATAAAAACAGATTTTTTTTTTAGTTCTAGGGTGGAGTTTTCTTTTACAATCAGATCAGAAAGGGATCTGAATACCAGAAATTGATGGTTTCTACTATATTTGTACACCACTGAGTATATTCCAAGAGTATGTAGACTTTTATTATAACTCACGTCCTTGCATGCAGGTTATTATTTTGTAAGCCTCCTTTGGATACTTTCAAGTAAAACTAAATCAATCTTAGCACATTAGCAGAACAGTGATAGCATACATTATCACAAGTATTACAAGGGACCTGGAAGCAATCGTCTAAAAATCAGTCCCATGATACTGATTTAGATCTTATCGTAGTAACATTTATATTAAAAGAAAAGTTATTATTGATGTCAATACCAAGATTTTTTTAATAGTTTCTATACTTTTCAAATTGTCATTATTGATTTCAGTTCAAGTAGCTGGAGCACTGGAAAAAAAGAGGCATGACTTTGCATTTATTAGTATTAAGATACAGGCTATTTTCCCTTAAGCCATGATTTATAGTACTTATATATGCATTAAGCTTAATTATATCCTCTTCCTTGACAATAATAGGACTGATTTTAGGCAATCAGCATATTTAGAGATCCATTGATCACTACTAAGAGGTAAATATGAAAAACTATACAGAATAAAGGTGGATCTAATACTGAGCCCAGTGGCAAACCTGACTAAATGAAAGTCATGATCAAAAGTGTGCCCCTCAGTAATAACTTTTTTATTTATGAATTGCAGATTGACTTTATTATATGTAAGTTAGTACCAATTTTGTGAAGATGCTAGGTAAATGCATCATATAGAGCACTGCTGAATGCCTTTGATAAATCAAGACAGACAAATGTTTGTGACCTTTAGGCTCTTCAGTGTAAACAATTCCCTCTAAGGTATCATTCACACCATAGAGCTTAGGTCTGCCCTAAACATTGGTTATCCTGAGGGACTTAGATGTTTGGACTCCCTCATCTTCTTTAGTTTTTCTTTATCTTTCCGTGAGACCTTCAATGGCATTCTACATTTTGTATTACACCATCCGTTATAAAAGGATAATGCTGTATTGTGCATTATTTTGTAGTTGTTCCATTTCTGAGAGCTTTTTCAGAAGTTACGCTTCCTAATGCTTGGGTGTGTTGCAAGTTATGTAGGTATGAGGTAGTCCGTGTTAACATCAGTGGACTTGTTTAGGTTTGTCTCCATGGGTTTGCTATCTGATTCACTCTCTAAAATAGATATGCCCTTTGTATTCTGTCTACTGTTAATACCAAGTCCTGAAATGTTGCTTAAAAATACCACAAGAAAAATGTTTCAAACCAATGTTACCTAAGTTATTATACCATGAACTATACATCCTACTCAGATATGATGACTACAACATTATGCTGCAGAATACACATATGAACCTATTATTGTGCCTGCTTTGTTGTCTCTGAAAGCAGACCCATTCTTGTATAATGAATTAACTGCTATTTGACCAGCTCTAATTCTACAGAAGTGAGAAGGCCTTGTTACTTACTTGATAATGGTTGCTGACATAAACTATCATTTGTCCTTCCCAAAATATATGTAGATAATTTCAATGTATGTACTAGACATAAATACCACCTATGTATTGTTAAAAATTGTTGATATGCTCTCTTCCTTTGTTTCCTAGACTGACACTTACGAATGAGCTCAGAGCAGGTCAGAGGTGATATTTCAGAAACATTGTTAGATGCTGCATATAATCAATAGCCTTCAGAT
The DNA here is from genome assembly GCF_019279795.1 of Protopterus annectens. Taxonomy (NCBI): domain Eukaryota; kingdom Metazoa; phylum Chordata; order Ceratodontiformes; family Protopteridae; genus Protopterus; species Protopterus annectens. The sequence goes on along the minus strand of NC_056741.1, from coordinate 1,004,474,315 downwards.
ACAAAGACTTAGTTGTGCCCCACAATTACTAAAAAATGTCCTATGACAGTTATGTGGTTGCAGTGGCAGCTGGTGACTTCAAATCAAAGGGGGGCTGCAGGAGACAGCTGAATGGGTGTGGCCAACTAGAAAGTGGTGGAGCTATGCTAAAAACCAGAAAAACTGTGACTTTAATTAAATACGCTGCCCTGGGTGCCAAACCATCATTATGAGAGTCCAATCAAGGCAAAATGAAGTGTAGGAGAAAAAAATATTTCAATGCATCGGCTACATGACAGCTTACTTAATATCTAGATGGAAACAAAAAGGTTGTGAAGCATGAAAAAAGAAATTACTTTTTAAATACATTACTGGAATGCCAGTCAAAATCAAGTATACAAAAACAAGCAGTACTCAACTCAAATCACTTCTTGCACTGCAGTTCTAATTATAATTTATATTCAGCTTTATAAAAGTACCAAATAACATGCTGGAAGTAGCAATCTCTGAGATACCCCCACTTGTAAAAATGTTTCTTATCCAAAAAGACCTGCTGCCTAACAACAACTGTCTACTTGTTTCATGGGGAAAACATGATCAACGTAAAAAATGAACAGCAAACAAGAAACAAGCTCAAGATAAACTGCTTAAAGGATTACTGCACAGGTTATGGACCACACATGATAGATTGACATTTTGTTTAGTTTATGTGTAAAGCCTGCAAAGATGACTGCAAGTCTCCAACAAATGTAATGATTTCTGAAAATACTGTAATCCTGTCCTTTATTACAAATATCATATGCATTTCAATATCCAAGGCTTATATGCTATCTAGTTATGTAAATATTCTCTGCATGGCCACAACAAAAAGGCTTTCACAACAAAAAGGCTTTCAGTGCTGGCAATTCTTTAACAGTATGCTTATTAAAGCTTACTTGCATCTTACAATCTCAGACAAGCTTACCCGATGGTCATTAAAGCATTGCTAGTTAAACACAAACCAACAGGTACTACAATAACATGCATTTTCTGATTAAGAAACATAAATCAACAGTATAAAATTGGGTTGTCAATTCACCAGTAGCAATCATCTACTGCCAAGGTTTACATCACCAGGTGGCTAGCCCTGCTACCATGTGTTTCGTTTTGTTGTAGGTTACAGTTTACATTACAGGTGTATAAGAGTTGCAGGCTGAAACCTTAGTGACTATCTATGAACAAACAGAATGAAAAGAATAGGATCTAACCTCCAAGGTATACCTGCAGACAAAAAAAAACAAACAAAAAAAAAAACAATGTGCGATGCATGGTTTCCTAAAACTTTAAAAGAGCTTTCAAAAATATTTTTCAACGATTTTATCGTGCCACCTGAAACTATGTAATCAGTTTAACAGTAAGAAAAATTTTTTGAATGATTTAAAAGTCCTTTTTAGACTGGCAAATATAGTAAATTATGCAGCTCTGGAATAATAAGGAAGCACTGGCACACATACTCACATTAAACGAAACAAACAAACAAACTGATGGTTTAAAGCAGGTATGACAGGAGATAACCTAACCCCCCAAAAAGTAGCTTTCACAAAAAAAAAGAAAACATTTTCATAGAATTATTAGCTCCTAAAACTAGTCAGAAAGATAGTAAATGTTTCTTGCCACCAAGTACAATCAGGTTTCCACACACTGACAGTCAAGAGAGGCACCCGAGAAGGCAACAATTTAACTTTGGCAGAAAACTAAATGTGTGTCACACCATAACAAAAATATATCAAAACATTATTAAATCTACATTACATTCAAAAAGCACATTCCCTGAAAATGAACCATTTTACAACACAGCACCTTCCTTAAGTGACTGCTCTAATAATGCTTTAATTTAAATTATTAAGCACTAAATTCACTGGTGCATTTTTAGACCAAGGATAACAAGAGGCAGATTACATGAGCAAAACAATTCTCCCTGGTTAGATGCACTTCATTGTTTGTTGGCTCTGTCTGTTCAAGTGTAATGCACAGCAGTTAATAACACTACTAATGCAACATGCAATCGCTTTATATGGAAATTTAAAAAAAATACAGCTAAGAACACAAATATTCTTAAACTGTATAATACATATTTGGAGACTGCAGGCCAAATGCAATCAAATAAAGTTGTTTAACTTTCCTTTACCAAGCACAACCAATGACAATGCTGGTATGATCCACTGAACGGTCCCAACAAGACAAGTACAGTACTACTGTGCTAGTGCTACTAATTGTTTCTTGCTCTCTTTTTTGAGAAGAGAGCGAGAACCAATCAGTAGCAATCCAGCCATCCACATCACGTACATGCCTGCGGATGTGGCAGTGCGAACCCCCTTCTAATTTATGGTGCGGTTAAACCGCATAAACTTCTGGGCATCACACTGATGCTTTTTCTTTAATCTGGACTGCCTTTGTCAGCAGTCAGATAGTAAATACTATGTTGTTAAAAAAAAAAAAAGACCCGGAACTCGACAAGCATGTGCAGTTCGAGTTCTGGGACTTTGCGAACTCATCGTACTGTTGTGCTAACATGCAAACAAGAAATAAATTTTTTTTTTTTTTTTTTATGACAAATGTCAAATACACTTCCATCTTTTTCCGGTGAGGGCTGCAGTCCTGCAGTCTGATAGCATGAGCCGCCCCTGTGTGTTTGTGTTGTTACCTAGATATACGTAAAATTCCACTCTCACATCTTTTTGCATTGTTTTTATTCACATTTTAGCACTACTTTTATTTTATTATATTTAATAAACAAAAAGCACATAGCCTTATGCAAATAACACAGCAGATGCTAGCTATATACAAGCACAATAACGAATGGGTGTGATTCACAAAAATAAGAGTAATATAGCATAAGCCATTGGTTTATTATGCAAGTGATAGACTGAACAATATAACAAATATTAAGGGAAGAAAATAAGCAGTGGGTCATTTATGTCTGATAGAACATGGGGAAAAAGCTCCCTGGTGATGTGAGCACTATAAAATCTGTAGTTTAGAAATTTATCTTCACAGATTGGTGGAAATATAGAATAGAGTTTATTGACTTTGCAAGCACATTTATTTCTCTGGTACAATATAATTTTCCTATATGGACTAAGGAAGGAATTCAGGGACGATTACTGGAAGCATTAAGACTTACCCCCACCAAACCTCCTCTCATAGTAATCCTGATTCAGAGACTTCCCTTCCACTGCGATCTTCCACGTGTGGTAGATAGCAATGAGGCAATACCCTCTGGTGGGTAATGCTAATTAGCCATGTGCTGTCCCACAAAAATGTCTATGGCTACCAATGTATGATGCCAAGAAATTCATAGAAATGCTTGGCTCCCCAAACTAGCGCAGTCATTTTAAAACCATCAAAAGGCAACGGCCTCCCGAAGACTTCAATAATGATTGTGTGTGTGTGTGTGTGTGTGTGTGTGTGTGTGTGTGTGTGTGTGTGTGTGTGTGTGTGTGTGTGTGTGTGTGCATGTGTGTGCATGTGTGTGTGTGTGTGTGTGTGCGTGTGTGTGTGTGTGTGTGTGTGTGTGTGTGTGTGTGTGTGTGTGTCTGTTGAGGTCCCCAGTGGAAATACTACTGCTGTCATAGGTTTGAAAGCACTAGTGGCAAAAAAGTAATTTTGAGGCATGCAAATGTTAGAGATTTTTCTGAATCCTAGGGTAAGTGTTGATATTGAATGTTTATTCAATTTTAATTTTATGTGATTGCTGTATTTTGTTGTGTTTTTGCCTTTGTGTACCTAATTGGATTCATAATTAGTTAATTATTTACTTGGCCTTTATAAAATACCTTGATTTCTTTGCTCTGTAATGCATGGAAGATGTAGCAGCAAAACCATGAGGGTAATAGAATAATATCCACAATGTTTGTTTTTTTTATCATATTATATCAGGGTTTCCTTGTATATTATTTTGTTTTCTGAAAAACTGAATTTAATTGAGACTAATGAACCTAAGTGTTTAAAAACTAATCCACAATCTGACTTGACTATGATACCCAGAAATAACAACAGGGGATGGCTAATCTGGATCTTTTTTAAAGGATATAGACTAGAAATTTTGGTTGATTTTTCACAGAAATTGTATCATTTGCCTACACTGACAAATAAAGATGCTGAAGTATTTTATTGTAACATTTTCTTTAGGGGGGGGCTGGAGATTACTGTGCCTGACAGAAGAAGAGAGACAGCTGGGGCTATGGAATCCAGTATGCCACAAACTTTCACATGATAGTTATTAGCAGAGAAAATAAGAAAAACTCTCATTTCGTAACAAAGAACCATATATTTTTTATAAGTTACATAGTAACAGAAATATGTCAGTATCTGTCAGATTAATTGCTGTCTGCTCCGCTGCCCTTAATGTACTTTTTATCATCACATTGGGACTTTTTTTTTTTGATGATGATGATGGTGATAATGATGATGATGGTGACTTATTCATAAAAACACTTTTTTTACCACAGACTGCAATAATCCCCCTACCTACAAGAACTAATTGCTTAAAACAGACATCCTTGACAGATCTTTCAATCTTTATACAAATCAAACGGGTCTACAACATTCAGTTACAGACACTTTGAAAAAATGAACACATTAATTGACTTAGTCATTCTTTCTAGGAGTCCTTAATTCCATTTGCAATTTTCATGTATCTCACTGGCCATGAGGCTTTTTCATCCATTTCTATTTTTCTTCTGTCCTGCAACAGTTACTGACTGAGTCAGTGTCACTTTCTTTGTTGGCAGTTGTGTGTTTGAATCCAGGTGTGTGAATTGCAGTGTGGGGGTATAGGTTGCAGTTAGTGTGGATGGTTTAGCTCTAATGAGGCTCTCAAGTGATTAGGTGGATTGTAAGGGTGTTACATTAGGACTGTAACATATTTGTTGCTCATTTATTGGTAGTTGGCTGTTGCAATCTGGTCATGGGATGATGTGTTATAGTAGGGGCAGACAGTGTTGTGGTTTTGTCTGTGAGCTGTCACAGACCATGTTGGGTGGAGTATGTGGAGGTGTTCATTTTACATGGTGTGAGTCAGGTTCACAAGTGTGTTTATTTTGAGTTTGCTTCCATGGTTGTGAGTTTATTCTTGCTATGGGGTTGGTAGAAGTATTCATGGGAATGCGCCAGTATATAATGCATGGCTTCCTCCTTAGCCTAGGTTATTCTGTGTGGGCTGTGTGGGGTGCATATAATAATAAAAATAAAAATAAAAATGTTTATGACTTTGGCAGGTAAAAGGTTGGTTAGATCCCTTCAAATAAGTGTTTTTATTGTCTGGATGTTAGGGAGGTACTGGTCTGGGTTAACCTTTTGGTGATGTCCCTTGCCATTTCTTTGACATTACTGACTTTGGAGAAAAGGTTAAATTACTTTTATACTTGATAGCAGGACTTTGGATTGCGGATTGGGTTTATTGTTGGAACAGCATTTATACATATGCTTGCAGTGGAGCAAAGTTTAGAGCATAGGTTATAATGGATCACAATGAAAAGAAGAATGGAAAGAGGTATGTGGTAAAGTGTCTTTGATTATTCAGTATTACTGTGCAGCTGGTCCTAGATTTAAGGGTTGAGGGGAGTGTACAACAGCGATGAAGTGTCAATGGCTTGGAGTGCTAATATGACATGATTGGAAGGTGATGATGTGTGTGTGCATGTGTGTGCCAGGTTATAAGGGTGAGTTAAGCTGGGGGTATCAGCTTTTAGGGTGGCACAGAGTATTATTTATATGTTTGTTATCCATCTTAACAATTTGTAAAGCTGGAAGGTTTTTATTTTTCCTCATATCTTTCATTTTTCTTTCCTATGGAGAATGCTGGCAGACTGAGAGATGGAGACATGGGCAGCCATTGTTGTTCAAGCAGAGGAATTGTTCAAGGACCATCCACAGGTGATACAGCAAGGCTGGAGACTTACAGATGGACTGGTGCCAAGAGATGAGGACAGCTGATGAGAAGGTCAGCCAATATCAGGGGGAAATGAGCCAGGAGGTCAGTGTGGCCAACAACAAAGCTGTTACTGTTGAAGAGATGGAGAGTACACCTACAGGTAAGGCAGATATGTTAAGAACAGGTATGCACATTGGTGGGTCAGGCACAGGGGAACTGAGAGAGGGGTCCCAGAGTATTAGGTGAGGCATTACGGGACCTGTGTGAAGTGGGTGGAGGTGGTGGCATTTGTTTGCATGATATGGGTTAGCAGGAAGGTGACAATATTTGTGGTTTGGAAATTTCTGGGGAAGGGTGGTTGACATTGTTGTTGGGGAGTTTAGATTCAGTGACAGGGTGCTTAGATTCATTGCTTCAGGATGTTAGCTCTGATTTTTGGAAGCAGACCAGGTGATTGGTTGACTATCCAATCCTTGGCTATGTGGGATGGGGTGTGTATCTTACACCACATATTCTTATTTCAGTAAAGGAGATTTGGAAAGGTGACTTTGTGGATTTATTTGACTTGATTGACATGGAAGGGGTACAACATTTGGTTGAAGCAGATGCAGCAAACTATAAGAATTTGCTGGCAGCTCTGGCGGTTTTGGGGTGAAGGAAAGTTGGAAGGTTTAGAGCCAAGACTGGGTACTGGGTTTTGTTTATTACATGGCAGATTGCTTGGAGAAGGCTAGTTCTAAGGCTTTACTACTCTTAGTGTATTTCTTGACTATTCAAGAGGTACAGAAGTTGCTTACCAGGAATGCGTGGTTGTGGTACAACCAGTGCTTTCGGAAATGGAATGTGGTGCCTCAATCTGTAAAGTGGGAAGTGCATAATCCAGATATTTGGCTGAGTACTATGGTGGATAAGGTGGGAGCCTACCGAGATTACATAAGGTTGGGGGAGAGTCAGTTGGTACATGTTGGGCACTTAATGCAGGGACGTGTGGCTGGCTAGTATGTAGGTTTTCTCACACCTATTCTTTTTGTGTGGGGGCACACACAGCTGATAAGTGCTGGTGGCAAGAAGGGCATCAGGGACAGGTTTTTCCAATTCAAGGTGAAGGGGTTCCTTCCTTACAAGGTCAGCAAGGTGTTAAGAGGAGGGTCTCTTTTTCAAAGTCAGAGGGGTGGCACCTCATTTAGGTGACAGAGAAGTAGATCCGATTTCTCAATCACCTGTAAAGGTACACATGTTGTGTCAAGCCTTGGCACTCTTTACATATTTGAAAGTTGATAAATTGATTTTGTGGTTTACCTTAGGGTTTTCCATCAAATCTGGGTGATGGGATTATGTTGAGATTGTAATAATTTGTGTTCAGTCAAGGGAAAGGAGGAGATTTTACAAGGTCTTATTAGAAAGGAATTTCAGGTTTGTAGGTTATTGGGTTCTTTTACTTCCCCTCCTTTTCATAGTTTTAAGGTACCACCTTTGGGGCTAGTTCCCACAAAGTGACCCAGGGAGTAGAGAATGATTCACCATTTATCTTTCCCACAAGGAGAGTTGGTCAATGATATTATTCACAAAGATGATTCTCAAGTTAGATAATCATCTTTGGATGAGGCAGTGGAGGTGATTAGTGCATTTGGAAACCCCTGGTTAGTGAAGGTTGACTTAAGTCAACATTTTTGTTGCTGCTGGTTCAGGAAGAGGCAGGGCCAGTGCTAGCATTTTGGGGGCCCCCAGCAAGTTTGGGAGCCCTACTCAAGAGAATATAAAGTGTGACCACATTGCCATTGCACCCCCTTCCCTGTCAAACCCATCCAGCACCATTTAACGATCATTATATTGTTACTAAATTCATATAATTAAGAAATGGTGTGCCAAGGTGCACACATTGACCAGCATTTAATACTAATGGTACATTATGACAAACCCCTGTACCAGAGCATGATAGCCACTCAAAGGTGCACACACACTGACTGCATACTCTTCAACTGCCATGATTGTCACAGGTTGTCCAGATTTCACTCATTTTTTGACTGTTCCTCAAAATTTGTAGTTTTCAGGATTTTTTGTGGCAAATCAGTGAGGGCTGAATTCACTAAATAATGAGATTCACTTGAGTTTCAGACTTCATAGCCTTCAGAAAAGGCATAATAACATGCCTTTTATTTTAGAAACTTTTTAAGTTTCTATAAGCAATATTTAAAATTTGTCCCAATTTTTGAGGCTGTACCCCCCCCCCCCCATTATCTTTGGCTTTGTCCAAATTTTTTTGTGCCAAGAGATTGAGAGCTATGACTGACTGGCGTTTAGTAGCAATGTTGTTACATTACGACAAGCTTCTGTACTGCATCAGGGTATTCAGTCCACAGAAGTACACAAAGACACCCACACTGACTCCCTCACACAGCACAGACACACATGACACAGACAGTAATACAGCAAGGCTGAACAGAGACACCCACACAGACTCCTTGACATAGGACAGAGGCACACAAGATGGACAGCCACACAGACTGCTGCACACAGGACAGATCCTGATTTCTGAGGTTCTGATGATTTTTTTTTCTACTAGCCAATCTTTAGAGCAAGACCCAAGTGTTGTTTGATTTTGTGGCACAGAGGTACAAAGCCCTGAGTTCAGCCCACATGACCTGAAACTAATTAGCATATTGGGCACTGGAGTAGCTGGGCAGGGGAAGATGGGAATGTACAGCATTTACTGACACTCGTATCTGAAGAGTGGGGATGGTAGACCCATTCAGACCAACATGCTGTCATGAAAGAGGAGGCTTGCATTTTACCAGTGACTACAGGATTGAGGAAAGTCTACTTGGTGATCATAAGCCAATGAAAGTAGCCCTTAATGGTTATATTTTGCAGTATGCAGAAAGGGGAGAGGTACAGGATGCCTCTACAATGATGTGGGTGCACACAACAGCCACTAGACACCTGGTTAAGGCCAAACCAAAAATATGGACATTTGGTCCCTATATGATGTATCTTCTCCCAAAGTCTGGTCTTGCCCCAAAGAGAAAACTGTAGTACAGGAAAGAAATGAGGTAGTATGATAGGTGATGCTTGATACTCTGCAAGCATGGCTGGAAAAATGCATTTAAGAAAAAAGATCTACGTGATATGAAAACACATTTCATGAAAAGGGTCTGGCAGGCATGGTAGGAAAAGACATACACAAAAGTCTGAGTGATATGAAAATATATTTATTGAAAGTGTCAGTTCAGAAACAATGAATTTGATCAGAATTTTAATGATGTATTACTTTTAGAGAGGACCACAGTACTGGAAAGGAAGGCTACAGAACATAGAGATTAACCAGATTAAGGTAGGGTTCATCATTACTTTTACTTTAAACGTTTGTGTACCAAAGGAATGTATAAATAAATGCATTAATATATTAAATCATATGAAGTACTCAAAAGGCTATAGATTGGAACATTATGTTTACGTTTAGGAATGCAAAAGCTACAAGTGATAATTTAGTCGGCCATAACTGTATAAGAGCAAGGAAGATTATGCCACTCATTAAGGGTAGGTACACATGTGGACATTGCCAAGTATGCTCCAATGCCCCTCTCTACTGATTTCTTTAACTTCAGACCCTTTCCCATGCTCTCTCCTTTTATCTAAGATCCTTGAGAAATATATCCACTTTCAACTACTAACCAGTTTTTCAAACAAACTCCTCCTCTCCCTGTCTCATCATGGATTTCTCCCATACCACAGACAGCTCTGATAATGTTCTATCTTTTCTTAATACCATTTACAGGCACAGAAAAAAAACAATTACATTGTATCATCAGTCTTCCTTGAATTAACAAAACCTACTATACAGTCTCTCACTCCAAACTACAGCTGACTAGCATTCATTCATCTGTCTTCCACAGCCCTAGAATAGTTTAATATCTACTCCACTGACTAATAGGACCCAAAGTGTAAAATGGGAACAATCCAAGTCCACCTTTCTTCCCATACCAGCTAAAGTCCCTCAAAGATGCAGATGCAAATAAAATAATTAATAACTAACTAATTAATTAATTACATATCAAAATGCTTTAAAAAGGAGAGATGCATTAAGAGCATTCTCTTCTCATTTTATGAACAGATTTACTATGTAGTGACTTAGTAGTGTTCATGTCCTTGTCCAGGTGTTACAATACAAAAAAACTTAAAATAGGCAGCTAAATGTATGCATAATGTAAAGGTACCCTATGGAAAAGAAAACAAGTTGTGGGTTTGCTCATGTTTGCTGAAACAGCTAGTGTTTAAGCCATCCGAGGAACAAAACTATCTAGAGAACTGTGTACTTTGCAAAGACTAATCAGATCCTGTTTCATCACTTCACTGTGAAAAAAAAAGACAACTTACTTCCATGGATGCTGCAGCCAATCAGGTCCCTTGCTTCACTGATGAAACCAAAAAGACGGTCACATCAACAGTAGAATCAACACCAAAATTTATTAAAATTATTTAAGCGCTTTTCGTTTGTTGTGTATGTAAACTTCATCAGAAGTAAGACAACTGAAAATACATCATCCTTTTAAAAAACTCGATCAAAAAAATGCGGGACAATCTCATCAATTATTACTACTTGACATACTACCCTTAAAGTGGTATACAAAGCTAAAAGTTGTGAATAGAAATTATAAAATGACATTCCAACCTTTTACAAAAGTCATAATTAAAAATTAAAAATTAAAAAGTGCATTGCATTTGCATAAACCAAGTAACGCAAATATAATAACTAATACCTAGGAGAATGTGTGTTACCTTGTGTACTAAACATAGTTTAACAATTAGAACATGCTTGATAATGTTTGCCTATTATAAGCTGTCATCTTTGCAAACTCTTCAATTTTAAAATGCTACTAATAGAACAGGTCTCATTAAGACCTGGAAAGTTGTATGCATTGAGTTTAATTTGCCAAGTAAGCTCAAGCTCTTCAAGTTTAAGAGGTGTAGGGCCACCTCTAATGTCTTGTAACACATGATCTATGGCCATGAATTTAAATGTATGGTCAACATTTAGTTGAATATGTTTGGCCAGGGCATTGTCGGCCTTATTGTGACCTATGGCGTACAGGTGTTCATACATTCTGTCACGAAGTCTTCAATCCATCTTGCCTATGTAAAAGGCCAGACAACATATGCATTTGGCCAAATAGACCACAAATTTGGAGTTACAGTTAAAACTAGATTTAAGTTTACACTGCAAACTGTTAATGGCAAATGAATTGGCTACCTCCACGTTTTTACAGAAGTTACAGCTCCCACATTTATTCATGCTAACTGTTCTGGGGAACCTATGGTACTGTTTTTCCACTGTTTTTTAACCCTTGCTTCACTGAAGTGGACATGATCGAGTGCAGCTTACAGCCAAATAAACAAAGGGGGGGGGTCGGCAATTGCGTTGTGACATCAGCTAGCTTTGCAGATGTCCAAGAGGTGTGGAGGAACGAACCAAGGAGATGGAGAAACCCACAGCTGCTGCAAGGGGGCCTTCCTTTGCAGGGAGATAATTGGAGGCCACCTGTGACCATGGATTTTGTGGGAGCTGATGCCAGCTATGGGAGGAGGAGTGGCCATTATTGGGAATGGTGTTGAACAGTGAATTTTATTTCAATAAGGGCATGCCCATGGCTTGCGCTGTGGTGTGTGCTACCTTTGAAAAGTTTAGTACTATGCTTCATTGTAGCTGGCAGCAGAGGGTGGGTAGTGAGAGAGTGGTTTATTATTTGGATGAATTCATATTAGTAGATGAAGGTGAAAAGGGAGCTGAAGAGGTGATGCAGCTTTTTCTTAACATGTATCAGGAGTTGGGTGTTCCACTGTTGTAGAAAATATTGGAGGGACTGGCTAAAGCTTTATGTTTCTTGAAGTTAACAATTGATGCAATGCAAGGTTTATTTTGCCTGCCTGAGGAGAAGGTTAATCTGCAGAAGGCTAAGAATGGTTGGTTTTTTGGCCAGGAAGAAGGTCTGAGTTCGAAAGATAATGGAACTGTCGAGTCTGTTTTTTTAATTTTGCATGTAGAGCAATTACTCCAGGTAGAACATTTTGTAGGTCATAGGCATTTCTGCTGAAGAGTAGTAGAAGCAAACATGATTGGGTGCAAGTAAGTAAGTTAGTACAGGCTGATTTGAGATTGTGGGTGTCATTTTTGGACAGGTTTAATGGAAATTCTTTTTGGCAGAAGGACTGGTCATGCAAGAGCAGTTGGAGTTTTTACAGACACAGCTGGGGGGGGCATTTTTCAGTGGGGAATGGTTTGTGGTTCAGTGGCCAGAACAGTGGAAGAAGGATGTGGCCTTTTTGGAGTTGATACCCATCTGGGCTACCACAGTGGTTTGGCAGGATAAGTTGCTTAGCAGGAAAGTGCTTTTTATTTAAGAGAATTGGGCAGTAGTACAGGTTTTGATATCAAAAACTGCTAAATCAAAGTTGGTTTTATTAGTTTTAAGGACGCTGGTTTTACAAAGTTTATTGATTAATTCTTCTTTTTCAGGTCTGCATGTGCCAGGTACCAGGAATGCGGTTGTGATAGCTTGCCTTGTTTTAAATTTCATACGTTTCAACAATTGGCTCCAGAGGTGAAAACAGAGCCAGTGTTGTTGCCAGAAGAGGTGTCACTTTTTGGTCAGATATAGCAGGATGGCTTGTTCAACAATCTTGGGCAGACTCGATGTGGAAGGCTTATTTTAGGGCTTGGGTGCTTTTGGGGAACATGTGGTGAAGTTGCCAAATAAAGACTGAGTATGGTCATTGAAATTGTTGTTACAGTATTTGTTTAGTATGTGGTTGACTAGAAAGGCAGTTAAATTAGTCAGGGTTGTGCTTGGTAGTAGGTAACAGTTGATTATTCTCTTTGGGTAATGTTTTCAGTTTGGATATACAGGGACGTTTTTCAAGTCAATGAACTGTTACGTTCATTGTTTAAGAGGGACATATGTACTTTACCTTCCTCAGTGTCTGTTTGGTTGTGGCAATCCAAAATGGATCAGGAGGGTAGGAGTAAGCAGATTGTGTTGTGTGTGTTTGTATGGAGGATTTGCTTTGTCCAGTTGCTTGGGGTATGAAGTTTCAATGTTCTCATAAAGGGAGAGTGCAGGATTTGTATTTTTTGTACTCAATGTGGGAAGGTGGTATGAGATAATCATTTTTTGACAGATTTTCCACTAATTCCTTTGGGTTAGGGAGGGCATCTGATTTGGCACAGGAAGGGAGATCGGTGGAGACTATCAAGCTTGTGGGAAGGTGATCATTGGGAGCATTTTTGTCATATATTAGATGACTGAGAGTTGGTGCTTGTTATAGTCCATTACTAATATTTTATTTTTGTTAGGTGGCAAATTTATCATAATAGGACATTATTTTTTTTGTAATGGGAAAAGGTGAGAGAGGTGATTAGATCAGAAGGAGCCCATTTGGGGTTGCAGTCATATGGGTGAAAAGTGGGTTGGCAAAGTGTTACAGGCCTCAGATGACATCAGTTATCAGACAAGTTGACAGAGATCCATTTGATGTCTGGAATGACACATATCTTGGTAATTTGTGATTTGGGGAAAGTTCTAAAGAGACAGTTGCTGGCTAGGATGGTGGCTGATTTGGCAGCTGTGAGATGGAGGTTTCTGGCGATGGTCATAATTTGGTCAACGATAGTACCATGTTTAGTTTGGAATGGTGTAGCTCAATTTATTGCTATTGAAAGGACTAAGTATTTTGTTAATCATTGTTTTTCTAGAGTGGCAAGGCAGTTCGGTGTTTGTGTAATTGATCATAGGGACTTTGATGACAGAGATGCAATTTGGTATTGAAGTACAGGGTACTTCTAAGCGATTTGGGTTTGGATCTATTTAAAGTACACCTTTAACTATTTTTGAAGGAGTTTGTCAGTATGTTTTGATATTTTTGAAGGGGGATAAGCCTCACATCAGGCTGGTGAGTAAAAAAGGGAGGTTTGAGCAACCCCTTTCTTGTTATCCCTTCTAATTTATTTCCTTGGGAGGTAGAATGTTTTGCTTGTTGTTAGAATTGAGCAGTAACACATTGCTTCGAATGGGAAGTTGGGGATTATAGTGAGCAGATTGATTTAGTCTGCTTTATGGCAATAACAATATGGAGGTGAGTGGATAATGCTATCTACTGTCATTTGCTATGTTTAATTCTTGTCTTGAGTGTTTTGAATTTGATTGTTATTTTTTACTGATAAATGGTCATATGATCTCAAATTGGTGTGGTTATTTTGTGCAAAGGGTGAACTGGACAAATGTGGTTTGGGCACAGACTAATTTGTCCCAAGATGCTGGATTTAGGGTGGGAGAATTAATTATTAGAGTGGAGTATTCACTTGGGAGGAAGTGAGGTAAAGGGGAAGGAGGACTGTTGGAGTTTTAGACAGGTTCTCACAGTGGGTAGACTCAGAATTTGGTGTGGACTTGCTGCTTTACCTGCCTCCCTCCCTTGCTTCAGGCAGTTGGGCCTTGCTGATTTGGTCGGGAATGTGGGTAGAGAAGAGGGTTTGAAGAACCCATCTACTGTTCCCCATTCTCATTTATTTCTTTGGGTGGTAGAATGTTTTGGTTGATGTTAGGAATGAGCAACATCACACTGCTTTGAATGGGAGTTTGGAGATTATAGTGAGCGGATTGATTTACGCTGCTTTTTGGCAATAACAATATGGAGGTGAGCAAATAATGCTGCCTGCTGTGATTTGCTATGTTGAATTCTTGCTTTGAGTGTTTTGAGTTTGATAGTTATTTGTTACTAATAAATGGTCATCTGATCTCAAATTGGTGTGGTTATTTTCAGAAAAGGGGATCTGGACAAGTATTGGCTTTTCAGTTAGTGATCACTCTGCAGTTAGGTCAGGGAATATGCTCTTTCTTGAACTGTAGTGCAATCTTGGAACTAGTATATATAATTAGCAGGGGGTTCAAAAGTAGCTGTTTTATTTGTTTATTTCTACCATTTTAGTGGCTTGATGTCTTTCTTAAATGATATGAGAATAGACAGATGAAGCTTTATACATCCACATACCCATATGTGTGTATATATATATATATATATATATATATATATATATATATATATATATATATATATATGGCTCTCGTACTATTGCATGAAATCCTACCTAACTGAAACCAAAACAGCCGAAAACACTTTAGCAAAAGTGCTTTTCACCGAAAAAGCACTTTCACTAAACTATGCAAAAAAATATACATATAACAACATTTTAAAAAAAAAATATTACTCATGTTTACACAGGGGGGCAAGCCCCCTACTTTTATATTCTCACTCTGAGATCACACTACAGTGGGGAAAGGGAACATTTCCTTATCACCACTGTACTACGATCTCAGCAATGGCCATTTCCCATGTTTTTTTTTTTTAGCACGCTTTCACAAATGTGCTTTTTCTGTAAAAAGCACTTTCGCAAAAGTGTGTTCGGCCATTTCACATTTGGTGAAATAGCTATTTGATGAACAGTATGGATCCCATAGATATATATATATATATATATATATATATATATATATATATATATATATATATATATATATCTATATTATACATTTATCATTCTAGTTCACTGCATCACTGAAGAACTATATTGATATTCATTAAATCAATCACAAATGGCCAAAATAAAATTTACAAAATAAAATAAATAAAAAAAGAGTTCCCCCCTTACAATCTATTTATACCAGCTTTGATATTGATCAACAGTAGAGATATGGCAAAACCCCAATCCTCACTGTCTTCTGATATGGAGGCTTTTTCAACGAAGTTGCATTTCAGTATAAAATTGCATCTAGAAATCTGTCAACAAAACAAATGTGCAATTAAACCAATGAAATGTATATAACTATCGATATAGATATAAATATAGATATAGATATGCATATAGATATAGATATAGCTATAGATATAGATATGATTAGACATACCTCAGGATTTAATAAAATCCATGCAGGCACAGTGTAGAGCCTACATGGAAGGTATCCATGTACATGGCCATTGTTCCCCCTTGGCAGCACTCCATGTATATTAATGATGGCACACTGCCAATCGGGAGCTGAGGAACATGGATATTGAATCAGTATAGGAAGAGCTGGAGCAGCTACCCGTGGCTTCAGATGAGTGTGAGACTCCCAGTAATGCTCCCCACCACTGTTTTAATGAGTGTGTCAACTGTCTAATAAGTCATTTGTATAATGTGTTATATTTTATTAACATTTTTATAATTTTTTAACTGCATGTTTGCACAGTACAGGGCAGAGTACAGCAATGCCAAGCTGTGCCCACATATAGACAGCTTACATCTGGCAGACATCAAAAAACAGAAACTTGATGTAATTAATTATCATAATTAAATTTAATTTTCTTCTTCATGTATGTTTGCATGACATGGAGCAGAGCACAGAAGAGCCAAGCAGAGCTCATACATACATGGCAGATACTTGCCAGACATCTAAGAATAGAAACTGGATGTAATTAATTATTTATAGATGCTGTGCAGTGCTCAGCAATGCTAACAGGTAGCCTAGTAGTATATGTGAAGGTATGCTACTTTTTGTAACAAACAACTAGCTACATGGGTAACTTTACGGTCTTATATGTAATAGGTCTTGCGTTCTTGTTCATAACAGGCAGAATATGGCTGTAAATGACTGTACTATTTTTCTTTAATTTCATTACAGTATTGTAAATTTTGGCATTTTTGCACTCTGCTAAGCACTGCTCAATCATGTTAAACAGTGCATAAACATGCTAACGGCTACTAATGTTTGTGCGGTGCTAAGCCTCAGTAAAACTACAGTTCTGTGACTATTCATGCTGCTTGGCTTCCCTTAGCTAGTTTGTGTGCTTCTAAGTGACACGGCACTTTTTTGAATGTTGCTGAATGATGTGCAAGGGCAGGAAAACAGCCTATATTAAGTCCAATAGGTGGAAATTCTGCAACAGTCATTGGAGATCATTCAACTGCTGGTATGGCTGATGGTGTTGGTGAAGATGTGCATTTTCAGGCTCAGCAGTGGGGCATTCAGGAGTCTAGGGTCATGGTCAGGCTGCTTATTAAAAACCATGAACCCCAGCTGATGCAGGGCAGATTCCAGGACTCAGAGTGTATGGCAAAGGCCTGGGACCATTTGGACAGGGAACTCACCAGTGTTACTGGTATCCCACGCACAGGTGAGCAGTGCCATCACCATTTTGATGACCTGAAAAGGATGAAGAGGGGAACCCTAGACAACTGACCCCAGGAAGTTTGAGCTGGGAATACTCCACAAGTATGTAAGTATGTCTTCCTCTGTCTAACCAATATGCAAGCTGAAGGTCTGCAAAACAGGTATGCATAATGGTGTGCTTCTCTCCCAACAGCTGCAGCTGAGAGGGCTCGCAATGTCAAGTCCCATGACGGGAACCTGGCCAGGTTGTGCCGTGAGTGTGTTAAATACATATTTAGTATGCCAACTGTATTGCAATAAGCAAAAAAGAGTAAAGCATTAAGTATACACAAGAAAAACTGTAATGCAATAAATTGGCATGTAGAGCTGTAGTGCAATACATGGGCAATTAGAGCTGTAGAGCTGTAGTGCAATAAATGAACAATAACAACTGTATTTCAATAAAGCATTAGTAATACCAATAACAGTAAACAAAATGTTGTTCAGCAGGATTGTGTCTTGTCAAAACCATTGCAGTAGAGTTGTATGCATTGATTGTCTATGGTAAGGTTGCTGCAGTCAAGTGTAACACTGTAATAGCTGTAGCCATTAAATCTAATGGTCTGCAAACTGTATTGCTCAACCCATAGTAGTGTCCAAGGCTGTCTCCAGGCCAATATTGGTCATATAATGCTCTCTCTTCCACAGACATCAGGTAATAAATATATATGGGTGAGGTAGCCAATCCATGGGCAGATATTGTGTGTGGAATTCATATATATTTCAAACCAATAACAATAAAATGTGTTTACTAGCATTGTTGATTCTAAACTACAGCTTTTTTCATATATGTAGTATGGTTGTATTCCATGCATGTTTGTTCTACTATCACTGCAGTCTACTATAACACTGTAATAGTACTAGAATGCCAGAGGAATGTCCTGTAACTTGTATTGCTCAATTCATAGTATAGTTCCAGGTGAGCTCCAGGCAAATATCAGTCACTCAATAGTCAGCAGTGACTCGGCAACTCAGTTTGTTAAAAGCTGTGTATGCAGTACATTTTGCCACACACAGTCATGGGTTTGAATCCAATGGTATATAGCACTAAATTTTCAGTATCAGTCATGTAATGGTCACATTTGCTCTCTCTCACCAGGAGCACAACAAATATGTTGGTGAGGTGGCCCATATTATGAGCAGATAGTGTGTTTAGATTTCACAGAATGTTAACATCAATACCAAGAATGTGTTCACGTTGAGTTATAAATAAAGTTGTGTAATCCCTGTATGGCTGCATCCCTTGCATGTCTGTACTAGGTTGCTGCAGTCAATTATTACATTATTTGCAGATGTTCTTTGCAGTCACAGATATTAGGTTCTACTCCCATGCCTGCCAGCGAAGGCATGGCAGCTGTCTAGTTTACTTACTATACACAAACATGCCTCTCAAGTGTCAAGATTTCTCATAATGTAATTAAAACTGTCTGATCCATCTGTCACATGATTAGTAGGTAAATTATTACCTGGAATGCAATGTATTACCAAATCCTTTACATAACACCTGGGTAGTAATGTAAGTCCACATTATGTGAAACTTTTCTATGTAGTGGTGTACCTGCATTTGTTACTGCTTGGCCCATACTGACCCATGCTAACAGCTTGAGAGGTATGTACATGCTACAACAGTTACAGGAGAATTGTAGTCATTGCACTCAAACCTGAAACTGCACACCTGTAGAGTATTTCTTATAAGTGTTTTCAGGGATATAGTTTTCAATGTCAGTAATGGAATTTTTCTCTCTCTCTCTCCCCACCCCCATCTTCATTTATTTATTACTGTTATTTATTATTATGATTTAATATTAACATATGTTGTTACGCTAACTACATTTTGGAAAATGTGTTTCATTTTTACTGGCATGCTGTTACCTATTAACTGTTGTGTTACTTAATGTTGTGTTGCACATGTTACACGTTAATAAGTATTTGGATGAATAAATATGATGTGCAATTCTGTTAATACTAACACTGGTTTCATTATTAACCATAACATATTGCTATACCTCATATTCCACAGTACATCAAGGTAGGCCAGTTCCGGCTGATCCCCACACCTTGCTTCAACCGGCCATGGTACCAGGTCCCAGCATATCTAGGACACAGACTGGTGGTGCCCCGTCTGCTGCCCCTGCACTACCTGCAGCATTGGGTAGTACCACTCCAGGGAACAGGGCATGACCCCCCCCTCTGGGAGCAGTGGTGGATGGGGTGCAGTCACCCATGTAGAGCTGCTGGTCTTGGTGCACAGGATAGTCCACCATGGCTATGACCACTGCCTGCAAGAGAATGAGTGCATGCTGGCCAACCGGGTGAGGCAACTTCACCCTGGTGCCCAGCCTCCAGCACAGCCATCCTGGGGGTCAGTGATGGAGCAGTTTGAACAGTCCCATGGATGGGGACATTAGTCACACTGCTGCTGTCTGGAAGCACGTGGGACTCGGATTTCACAACACCCACCTATCTAAGGTGTTCACCCCCCCTCATGTGCCACACACCACCCCTGTCTGCTGTCTTGTCTGTCTTGTCTGTTTGCAAATGCATCTTCACCTACTTAACTTACTTATCCCACACATACCTATGTCCCTTCCCCAACATTCCACTCTCACTTACAAAAAGGGCACTTGTCCCCCCCAAAAATATCTTCCCATACATAGCTCTCTCTCTTTCTCACACATGTCCACTGGACCCACGTAATTCAGTCCAATTGGCTTAGCAATGCAGTTATGTTGTCCTCACTCTCTCTGGGGTTTGAGAATTCAAATTCATCTACAAATTATGTTAAAGTGCACAGATGTTGCTGTACATGAAATGGATAGCTATGGTTCTTTCCTACACCCTTCCTGCACATCCCTCCCTGCCTTTCACTATATTTTTCCCTCTGCTTGCCCCCATTTCACCACTTTCCTATCTCCCCTTTTTTTCTTTATTTTTTTTAGAGTGGAGCTGCACAATGCTCCACATCACAAAGCTTCACTATGGTCAGGTAAAAAGAGCTAAATGACTATATGTGTTTCTAACATTGTAAGTCATGTACAAAATAAACACCTCTGTCATATTTCGAACCCAAGTGCATCACACCTGCAGCACACTGTGTTAACCTGCCATGCCACTCTTAATTAAACAGGTGGTTTAAACAAAACATAGTAATTGCCAGTTACAGTCATTAGGAGTGTTTCAGTTGAGCTGCATGCTGTGCCGCATCACGCAAACTGGAATAAAAAGTAATGGAAAAAATGGGAGTGTACCTTGGACTCTGGTGCAATAGTGCACCACTAGACAGAGAAAGACATGATAATGGATGTAAATGAGGCCTGTGATAGTAGGTAAATGTGCCCTTTGACCAGCAACATGTACAAAGTCACCTGCTAAGGCATTCATGACAAAATACATATTTAACTGGGACTCTGGTGCAGAAATGCATTCATATAAAGCCATGCATATTCTGATGGATGTGGTAAATGTATGTCACAGCCTATATGTGTTCACATATATCTTGCAAATACACCCACTGCAGCAATGACTCAGTAGCTCAGTCTGTTAAATGCCTTGTATACAGTACATTTTGCCACACACAGTCCTGGCTTAAAATCCAGTGTTGTGTTGCATTTCAATTACAGTATTGTGAAGACAGGAATTAATGAATGATTCATGCACTCATTATCCACATAAAGCATTGAAAAGTAAATAACTGCTTTTCACTGCTGAAAATCTCAGGGTTGCAGGTAGGAACACATATCCATATTGCATTACTATATGTCATCTAGTACTCTGTTATTGGCACAGTTACCTAACATATGTACCTTAAACACATGCCATAATTGAAGTGTCAGAGGTACTCTCACCCTGGCTCTGCCTCTACAACAAGGCTGACACAGCTGATACATACACCTACAGCTTGTTGCCTTCCAAAGTGTTCACACTCACTGTCTATGTCTATCACCTACAGCAGCAGCTGCAGCCTGTGGTACATACAGCTCTATGCAAAAGTTTATGCTATAGACCTACCCTCTGTGACAATGTAGTCTCCTAACCCCAGTAATGTCCATCTCAACAGCTAATAAAGGGCCCTGCTCTACATGAAGACCTTATATATTGCACAGTGGTTGCATATCCTTGGCTAATGATATTGCAACTCAGCTGTTTTGGTTGCAATTAGCATATCAGAGTCTCAAACTGGTTTAGAAGCAATTACCTGCTAATGAGCAGTATGCTAAAATGCAAGCAGCTGGCTATGAGCAAACATTCTGTATGAGACTTCCCTCACACAAAGCACACCTTTGTGATACAGTAGTCGTAGCACATTTCAAAGAGGAGTACTGCACTCCACTAGGTATGTAACTGTTTTTGTGTATAACAGGATGCAGATGGGAGGGTAGAGTTATGAGGAATAGGGAGTACAGCAGTAAGCCTGTCTTAGATGTGTGGTAATGACATGTCATAGATATCCTGCTGTCTTACATATACAGGGGACATACAATATATCAGGGTTGCATTGTCTTTTGTCATTGTGGAACACTGGTGTTGTTGGACATCCCAACATAGTGGTCATAATAGAACACTGCTATTTGTCTGGCACTGGTCTTATGACATATTATTGGATGGCTGGCCTTAGGGGACACACCACAGTGGACCGGAGTGTTGGGTGTATGATCATACAGCAGAATCTCTCATGGCACACAGGGAACTAACTCAGTAATGATATTATCTTGGTCGTATCCACACATGTAGTATGTTGTCACACTGCGGGGTATGACATGTTTGAGCAAGCAGTAGATAGTGCCAGACATTTTGTTCTTGCTCTATCTGTACATAGTGGACATCCATGTATTTGATCCTGTAATGTGTTTCCCTTTTCATGTGTTTCAGGACTAATGTATTGCAGAAGGAAAGCCCCCTTCTCAGATGCAGAGAATGAACTTATACTTCAAGGACTATGGCAGCATCATCACACCCTCCTATCCAGGGGGAGGCATAGCAGGGAATAGCTGGCTGCATTGTGGGCAGACCTTGTCAGGGATATGAATGAGACTGGCCATCAGGACAGGACATATGTCAGGTTCGACACCATGCTATGGGCATGGTGAATGCTGCATGATGAAGGACAGCTGATGTAGGCAGGGATCATGCCATCACTGGTGGAGGGCCCGCAATACAACAATCACTTACGGCCACTGAGGAATTCCTGACAAACCTAGGGACATACGGTAACTCCCAGGCATCCATCACACCATACATCATGGATGTGGGTCCCACAGTGTCCACAGCAGAGGACCATGCAGGTAAGCTTACTGTGAACACCATTGTAATACTGTATACCTTTACATGGGTGTCAGGTCTATGTGCTGTAGGGGAGGTTTAGCTCAGTTGTGCACTCATACTCAGACTGTCAGCAATACATCAAGTAACACAGTTGCTACTGTATGTGTGAGATATATGCAGGTATTACCTTGTTGTGCTGCAGCATGTGGTGGTACTGAAATTATATTACCCTCACCTTTTTACAGGTCCAACAGGAGTTGTCCATGGCCATGGTTCTGCTTCTGGTAAGCTTGATCCTGTTTTGTTATGGAACATACATATGCTATTAAGAGTGAGGGCCAGGATAATACCCTATATACAGGTAATGTTGTGTATAACCAAATTTGTAAGTTCCAGTCTGGAAGAGTTACCTAATTTTCCTAGAGTGGGTAATCATAGGAGTGCAGTTGAATGAGGAGAAACACTTCTGCAATTATAGTTCGGAGTGAATAGCCCTCCTGGTGTATACGAGGCGATTAATCCGACATACCTTGTACATACCGACAGGTTGATGGTGCATACCTTAGGCAGTGAAACTTGTATTTGTATATATTTGTTAAGATAGGTGTACTGGGTTTTATGTGCAGGTACAGCATCATATTCATACCTAAAAGGTACATTGTACTGGGCAAGTGTCTCGTGATGTACCTGACATGCTTGTTATAAAAGCCTTGAGTCTAATGTGTATGTTGTTGTGACGAAGTCTGTTGTGCATGAAAGTGGAGATGAGAGGATGTGAGAGTGGTAATGCAGTTGTGGATCCTCATTATTATGACTCTTTGTAGATGTTACATACATAATAGTGCAGGTAGTAATGTAATGCTTTTATCTTGATTTTCACAGGTGACCGGGAGGGTTGGGGTCCCTCCCCCACACCACCTGATGTCGGTGTCTCTTCGGACTCTGATGATGATGGTGGCCACAGTGAGGCACATGTGGAGTTGTAGGGAGCTGAATCTGTCCCAGAGGTTGACATCCCTTTTCCGTCCCTATTGTCACCACACACAGTCAGTATGCCCACACATACCCAGTCCTCACAGGCCTCATATATGGGACAGTCAGAAGGTGAAGACATTGAACAGGGCAGTGTGGCAAATATGACATCAGTGAGTGTAGACACTTGCCATAGCCAGACAGCTGGCAAGGTGCCACACAGGTGGATTGACAGGGGTGCTCATAGGAGGACTGCTGTCCATCCACAATCTGTTGCAGGTGTCACATCACAGGCCACTCAGTGCATGTTTTGAGCTGTCATAGAGGCACAGGCACATTCTGACTGGAACACCAGATATATGCTTAGGGTTATAAATGCAGTACAGTCTGATATCCATGACTGCCTCCACGGGATTGGGGACACCCTGGATTGGTTCACTGGGGTAATGGCCAGATGGTGGGCTG
This sequence comes from Protopterus annectens, assembly GCF_019279795.1. Taxonomy (NCBI): domain Eukaryota; kingdom Metazoa; phylum Chordata; order Ceratodontiformes; family Protopteridae; genus Protopterus; species Protopterus annectens. The sequence continues at coordinate 1,004,450,486 of NC_056741.1, read as the reverse complement.
AGACAGTGTCTGTCTTGGGCCACATAGTGTCTGTGCTGGAACGTGTGGTTGGAGTTGGGCATCAGACCTGTGGACTTAGGTCAGCAGCACCATCTGCTGAGAGTCCACATGGCCATGCACAGTTATGCTCCCATAATGGCAGTACATCCAGTGCTACAGAGGGGACTGCGCTGTCCACACCATCATGTGGCAGGTCATGGGCAGATGGTCCTTGGCAGTCCTGTGGGAGACACTGTCCTAGCAGACAGCTGTCACTGTCAGGTACTAGCACCATGTCTGACCTTGGGCATGGAAGTGCCAGTGCAACTCTTGGTGTTGCTGTTTACTGTGTTCAGGGCTGAAGACAGTGAACTGTCAACTCTGCCATGTACAGTTCACAGCTGTCCAACATACACACGTGTAGGACTAGCACTGAGATTGACTGTTATACAAGCATGTACTCACACACCATTGTTACATACAGGTCACCTACGGACACTCACGGCACCTCTCCATGCCCCATTTAACCTACTCCCTTTCCTGACTTACACACATATTGTTAACTGTTTGGGCCAGCCTAGGCCTGCAACACCTCCATACATTACCCTGTGCAAGTGATGATACCAGTGCCACATCCCTGTCATCCTTCCCATTGATGCAGGGGAATGAAGCTATGTGTCTGATGCACAGGGCAACTATATTACTTGACATGTACTTGTGTAATGCAGTATTGTTTTGGGTGCCACTTGTAGTGGTCATCAACATATACTGTATGCTGGCATGTGTCATGAGTATGCAACATACTTTTGTGGACCTTATCTTGTATGATGTTGTACTAGTGGTATTGTTACACAATGACAAGTATGTCACAGACCTGTGTATGTTTCTGTTGCAGGAGTCTGAGGGGATAACCTATGGACACACAGCAGCAGTGAAGTGCCACACATTGTAATAGCAGCACAACAGAAATATGACTTCAGCAAGGTACAGCAATATATGTGCATGGCTCCATAGGTTCACATCTTTATGACAGTCTACCAAGGACAATGACAGTGGTCAGCATACTCATGCATTCATAATTTGTGATAAGGTCTGCTACAGGGCTAGGTGTGACCTTGCTGGAGTGCATATGCTGCCTATCTGTAGGAGCATAGTAGATGGATGACTCACTGTAAGGACATTCACCTACTATGTGATGTTAGTACTACATGCTTGTGAGACATTTGTCTAGCAGACATAAATGCACCCTTGAAACAGACCCTGCCTAATGGTACACAAAGCACCTCAGTGCACCTCAGCACATGCTGTCTGTTTGATTGGCTGGGTGGCCATCATCTCAATACACAGCATCTTCCTGAGTTCATGTTGGACTGGGAAAATCTGTGCTGGTCATCTACCAAGGGGTATAGAGATGTCACTGATTGTGAGCGTGGTATGACCATTATGCTAGTTAAGTTCACATGTACTATGGCCCTATAACATGATGTATACTGCTGTAACAGCCTCATACACAAACATGGCCACATTCAAGCTAGCAACACTTCCACTCACAGCATACAGGACATGCCAAGGCACATACATACTGCAAGTTGGCTGTATGTAGATTAGAACACTTACCTATGTACTGGTACACACTACAAATCACAGTACCCAATGCATGCAGCACAACTCATGTCTGTTTGTACTATCAGTTTAGAACATGTAAAACTTTTTGATATAAGCAAGCCTTGTTGTGTTCAGTCATTTGGGGGGGGCACATCACCCACTACAAATAAAATGATGCAAAATCCTACCCATGTTTACCTTGCATAGGTTATCATACGTATGTCATATTTATATATACACACACCATGTTGGGCAAAGTGGGATTAGAACCCCTACCTATCTAGTATTACACACTATAGATCACAGTATTTATCACACACACCACAGCTTCAATCTTGCTACTATACTGACAGCTAGTAGTCTTAAAGTGTCTCTCCTAGTAGAATAGTGCAGTGTGGAAGCCAGCAGTAAGTTATGGGCCCAAAAAGTGCATAACCATTGCAGGTGGATAGCCCATGAGAGGATGCATGTTGTTTTGCAGGGGTATACATACACACATGCCCACAATTGCACCAAGTAGCCTGGAGTGAGATTAGAACCCCTATTTATCTAGTATTACACACTATAAATCTCAGTATTTATTGTGTGCACCCACGGCTTAAGTGTTGCTACTACACTGTCAGTTGGTAGTCTTAAGGTGGTTGACATCATCATGCCTTGTAGAATAGGGCAGTGTGGAAGCCAGCAGCAAGTTATGGGCCCAAAAGGTGCTTAGCCATTGCAGGAGGATAGCCCATGAGGTCATGTCCATTGTTTTGCAGGGGTACACACACACACACACACACACACACACACACACACACACACACACACACACACACACACACCAAGTGGGCTGCAGTGAGATTAGAGCCCCTACCTATCTAGGCTTATACGTGATAGATCACAGTACCTATTGCATGTGCCATAGGTTTAGTTTGCTGTATATGTGATTGCAGGTACAGTACTTGTGCATTACAGAAACTACGCCTGTGTTGAACAGCCTCTCTGGCCTGCAGAGTGATATTGGGTCATACTGTTATCTGCATCTAGTATCCTAGCAATGAGATAGCTGATGTTATCTTAGCTATGTGTATACAGTTACCAGTATAACCATATGTGGCTGCTTGCAGTTAGATAGGTGATAATGTGGTCATGGACAATGTGCCCTGTCCGTATGTGCATTGACACCATTATACATTATTTCACCTGCTCGCCTGTGTCGGTTTATGTGGTGAAATGCAGCAGGCATAGGGGTCTGTAGGCAAGTGGATTATGTACTGTTGCATCCTTAGTTTAGATCATTTGAACAACATAATGGCTGTGTGATAGTGCAGTTTATTCACCAGTATTAGGGTATATCGGACAATGTAGACATCCACACACATATTTCTTCATATAACAGGAATGCATATATAAATATAGCTATGGGCATATATGATATTTATATGTGTTCTGCAGATATATGGGGGCAGTCTATGTATCATTTTACTATATATAGCTATATTTTATATATATATATATATATATATATATATATATATGTATATTATATATATATATATATATATATATATATATATATATATATATATATATATATATATATATATATATATATGTGTATATATATATATATATATATATATATATATATATATATATATATATATATATATTTGAAACTACATAGATATATATACATTTGAAACTACATAGCGATAGATATAGTATGCATGTGACAGAGAGATACTGATAGGCGGATATGTATACGTATATGTCTGTATGTATAGACATTTATACATAATAGGTCATGTCAATGAAGGGCCAACAGAATTGCGTTCATTTTTATTAAGTGTATGGGCATGCCCAGGTAGATGGTCAGTACTTACAATGTGACTCCAAGCCACACCTACCTGTATTCCAGTCCAGGATTTTGTGTGTTAAGGACGTTAACATCCGCCTCTGTTTCTGTGGCACTGCACTTCACTCTTATACCACCAACAGACTTAAAGTCTGCATACCTCTCAACTGATTTGATTTTCACAGAATGTCCAGAGTTTTGCCTCATTTGTTTGGTCTGTTCCTCACACATTTGTGGTCTTCTAGTGCTTTATTGAATGTTGACATCAATACATTCTACTTTCTACAGACAAACATTTGTGTGACAGACTTTATATCCATCGGAATATATGCACCACTGCAACACCTTTATTTACAGCAAGGTTTATGTGACAAATATTTAAACTCTGTCCCTATGTTTGGGCCTTTGTCCCCCCAATCTTTCTGACTTTGTCTGGATTTCTTCCACTGAGAGGTTTGGGGTATGACATTCTGTGAAAACACCAACATACTACTACCTCACATGCAAAAGTGAGTAATTATAGATTAGAACCATCAATACCATCACCCATGCTAGCTTCCCTAGCCCACTGAGCCACACAGTTCGCTAGAGAGAGAGGGGTCATCCATAACGCAATCAACAGCATTCATATGCACATTCATATATCCTGTGTGAAGAGAGACGTACAATGTGTGAGTGCTATCTATGTTACAGCTATGTTACAGCCCTGAGATTGCCTGGTCCACTGCTATACCATAGCTGATTTTCTGTTAAAGTGGTTATATGGGTACACTGCTGTATTGGGGGTGGGGGAACAACAGCACATGATTAGCTTGCATAGACAGTAGTCTAAATATCATGTGTGCCCACTGTTTAACATCTTCCTTGTCTGATGTCATGAATATTCCAACCATGAGGCCTAGTGAATATTAAGGAACACATACTACTGGACTGGGTATTGGTTGTTCCATGTGGATGTTAACTCTGACCAAACAGCCCACTATATTTTCTTGCATAACAACAGCAGATCCATACATATGACCTTATTATAGTAATCCTTACAATTAGTCTGTAGGGTAGAGACTTACCTTACGAATGCAACAGTTGACAGATCTATAGTTCAGAGCTGACTCTGTGTGATGCAAGCAGTACACAACCAATACATGGATAGGTACAGGCTGTGTGGATTGCCTGGCATCAGCTATTTTGTTATATGCACTGTATGTCAGTGGAAGTAAGGTGTCAGTCCCTGGCGCCCCAGGTTGTCAGTGTATGTGCTATGCATTGTCTCTTAGACAATGTCAGGGCATACTGGGCATACCTACGCCTGCCTACAGGGACATCATCAGGGAGTTCCTCTCTGAGTCCTCCTGTGAGTGTGGCTGTGGTCACCTAGGCACTGGTGTGGGGCTGTGTACCCCTTGCCTATGCTGATCCTGCCGCAGCTGCTTATGCAGGATCATATTGTGTAGCATAGCACTTACTGTGAGCATATGTGCACATGTGGCTGGAAAGTACTGCAGAGCTCCACCAGATATAGATATATTGAGACACCAGAACCATGACTTCAGCAACCTAAACCCATGCTTTGTGATGTTCCTAGTTTGTGCATGTGCCTCATTATGGCGTTCTTCCATTGGTGTGTGTGCATTTCTAATGGGTGTCATCATCCACGGCTCCACTACATAGCCAGTATCCCCCACTAAATAGCCGTGTGGGATGTCCCCCCCTAGTAAACAGCTGGTACAGCTGTGATGCATGCCAGATATGGGAGTCATGATAGCTGCCAGCACACAGATTCATGATAATGCCCTGAGCATTGCACACAACCTGGCAGTTGATGGAGTGATACCCATTGCAGTTGAAATAGATTCTACCTCCTCACTGGGTGGTGCCTTGATGCGTACATGAGTGCAATCTATGGCACTCAGTACCTCAGGGTAGTTTGCTCACTGGCAGGTAGTAGCATGGCATCCCGGAAATGGTGGAGTACCCTGGATTCTGATGCCTGTGAGACCCCCGTCATGTCCCCAGTTGGTTTTTGGAAGATACCTGTGGCTATTATCCTAAGGACTACACATACCTTTGTTTCCACTGGAATGGATTCCTCTCTGTTGGCTCTGGGCCTGAGTTGATAGCAGCAGAGCCCAGTGAGATCTTGCAGTATGTCCCTATCCACCCTGTAGTGCTCTACATTTTCCAGCTCATGTAGCTATTGGAAGGTTACCTTGGGCCTGAATACTCTCCTCCTTCTCTGCCTAGGCCTATTGTCAGCAGCAGCAACAGCACTGATGTCAGCATCTAACACATACAAATGTAGCAGACCTGCAGCAGCCGCTAGCATTCTTTCAGTTAAAATTTCCAAGTCTGTACTCCAATGGTGCAGGGTATTGGGGAGAAATCAGATTTTTTTTATTATTTTACATTATTTATAGTGCTCTACTGTAGGTGCCCCCCATGCAATTGGCTACCTGTGATACAGTGTACCTGCCTAATATATCATTGACATCATTTAATGGCCCTAGTTGAAGTTAAACAAGGATCAACACTAATTAATACATCATTTGGACTTTTAGATACTCTGAGCACTGCAGCTCACCGTGGAAACACATGCGCTAAATGTAAAACACTGCTTAGCAGTCAATGCACACCCCCAAAACTGCCACACTCAGCACAACTGCATGCTGGGCAAACACACAGAAACACGTGCCCCATAGGTAAACAAAGCTTAGAAGTCATTGCACACACACACACACACACACACACACACACACACACACACACACACACACACACACACACACACACACACACAGAGGTTTCCATGCTCAACATGGTGATGCATTGAGTAAACAGGTGCAGTTAAGCTCCAATCAGCTTAGAAGTTATTGGACACGCCCTCTCTTGATGTCAGCTACCTCCTCTGTGGACATCAACACAGTTCTCTGCCTACACAGAGGGGATATGCGGACACGGTTACCTCATTATGTTATTCAGTATCTCCACCTCATTTGCATAGGGATCCATGCTCACAACTTAGATACTACATGTTTCCAAGCCCTTCCATGTTAGCAACAGCACCAGTGCATCATTGTAGATACTATATGCAGGGTCTTGTAGGGTCTTGTAATGCATTTCTGTCTCATGATATTAATATTTGATTTTTCCAGGTTTTTTTTTTTATAAGGCATGTTTGCTTATTGCGGCATGCCTCACAAATGTGCTAAGATTATTAAAAAAAAACTAATTTATTTTAATATATTTACTGTATCTTTTGGAACATGAAGAGGATAGTTTTGTTCATATCTATGTGTGCTATGCCATTTATGACTATCTACCTACATTTTTACAGCCCTTTTTGCCTATCTACAGTCCTTTACATGGAATTTTTACATGTACACTGTGGAGACTGACACAGGATCTGCAGAGCTGCCTATCTTCATGCTGGATCACTCTACCTGCCTCATTTGCATGATATTCACCTGCTTATGAAGTGATTTTCATACAACAGTAGTGTCTGTGTTGGCGCACTCGTGTGCACCGCTAAGCAGTGCACTGTGGCGTGATGCCTACATGGAAAAAAACACTTGTAGACTTTATTAAATTCCCCCCATAATGTGTGTATGTGTCTGTATGTGTATGAGTAGAAGCCTTGGTCTTGGATAAAAGAGCCTGAGAAGGCCCAATTTCCTCCAAACAACTATGCTTCCCAGGACAATATGTACCCAGATGGAAGTAATGCTGCCATCACCCTTTTGTTACTGTTTCTCACTATTTTTTTAGTGAACAAATTACCTAAATGTAGCACATCTGACAAAGCATGATATTTTGAATATTATTGAGAAATAGTTTAATAAAATAATATGTTTATAGTCTTGTGGTACACTGACCACATAGCCCAGACATTAACTGTAGTCCAGAGTGCCAGATAGCCTCCAAAGGTAGAATAATTAGTTAACTCACCATCACCACATCCACGATCCATCTAAATTTACAATTGTTTTTCCATTACATCACACCATCTAATAATAAGTCACCATTTAAAATCTCACAACTACAATGTATCTGTTATGGCATGTCTCATTTTAAACTGTAGTGGGCAGTTTAATTATCAGTCCACCTTACTTTCTGATACAGTCCACCACTAAAATAACCATCAGCAAAATCCAAGTCATAATTCTGTTAGAATCTATAAATAACCTTGCTAACAAATCCCTAATACCCTTCTTTTCAGATTCACTATAAACCCTATATACTATCTACTCCCTATACACATGTTACATTTCACCAATAATGAGGTCTTAAGTGCCATGTTATGTTAATTTATAAGAAGACATTACACATGTTGACCTAATCTTGAGAACTATTTCTACTAAGACACCTGAGGTACTGCTAGAATTTAAACCAGGCCTGATAAGGACACGTGTTATGAGTCACCATTTTGTTTTTACTCATAAACTGACTAATAAATGTAAATAAATTCTTTAGAGTTTTACTCAAGTCTTAACTTCTCAGAAAATTACTCTATTCAAGGATATTAACATCTTCAATATTCTATTTATTATATTACAGGCTCAAGAGTTGTCATCTTATTAAGGTTTATAAGTGCTTACATGATAATACATTTTTAGCAAATGAGGTTTGGGACAAACCAATTTGTTCAGGGACTCCTTCAGTGTTTGATGGTTGTGTAGGAATGATAGAGTTTGGGGAGGGGGCTGGAGAGGGGAAGTTAGGGCTGAGATGGAAGTGGAAGGAAGTTAAATAGTGTGGTCGGGAAAGAAGGATTAAATTAGAAGGGAGGAGGGTTAGGGAGGAAGTGAGGTATATGTGAGGAGGGGTTAAAGTAGTTTTATGTGAGTGTAGCTGGGTAAGGGATCAGATTTTGGCATGCATTTGCTACAGTGTACTTTTTTAATGCAAAGTATATATGTATATATTTATATATTTTTTGTGATTGACAAATGGACTAAGGTTGATATATATTTACAGCCATGTAGTATATTGTCTTAGATAAAATCATAGATTTAATAATCTACTTAATAATCTGGTTAAATAAGAGGTACCACATCATTATAAATTTTATTTAAAGTACATAAGGGTTATATTATTATGACAGCTACTAAGTAGGGCAGGACCAGCTTGAATGTCACACTGATGGGGGAAGGAATGTGAATTTAACATGTGTACCAATAACACTTTGTTTTGCAGCACAATAAACCACTCCCTTGCCTGATAAAAAGTATATATATATATATATATATATATATATTTAGAAACTTGTGAGGAAACTATTACTTTATTTTTGTTTTACTTGGAGGATTTTCGACTGGAATCAGACTGCCTGCCTTGCTTGGATTACTTTCGAATACTTAGTAATTCTGTACAATTATATATATATATATATATATATATATATATATATATATAAATTTTTTTTTTATAAGACGCATTTAAGTTCGCTACTTCTACTACTATTGTCTGATCTGATTAATATACAGTGATTAATGAGAGAAATATGGACTGAAAATCTTCCACACAGAGAAGTTTCTTACACTGTTTTGTTTTTGGACCCACTACACTTGTTTAGTGGGTTGTTTTGAGACTTCGGGGATACCACAGAGATTACTTGTAAATTTAATAACAACATACAACATATAAGCTTAAGAGTGTTCCAAACACAGTAAACTTATTATCATTTCACTGAAAAAATGAAGTTTTTTAATACACTTAAATTAATGTGTACAAGTAATGTTTTTATTGCCCCACATAAAAAAGCAGTTATATTGACATCCTCATATGCTATAGGCAGTAGTATCCCCTCAAGTCACATGAAAGAAGATAAAGAACCATAATTTGAAAACGTTGTAGTTTAGGACTTTGCTCTTATATTAGAGAATGGGAGAGCCTTTGCACAAGCATTATTCTTGTAATTACAATGTACATTGCATAGAAAAATTCAAAATCATAAGTACGGGTAGCACAGATGCATAGTTGTTAGTATTCGGTTGTCCAGTTCAGTTCTTAGCTGAGTCGCCTTCTGTGTGGTGTCTACACATCTCCATCATTGTGTCCATGTTTTTTTTTTTTTTTTGGAAGGTGCTATGATTTTCTGTTCACATCTCAAAGATAGGTAAACTGTTATTCTTCCAAACTGCCTGTAGGTGTATATGGTATAATTGCATGCATTTCTGCATGTGCATATGTGTTTCTATGTATGTGTATGTGAGTGTGCATGTATGTGTGTGTGAGTGAGTGTGTGTGTGTGTGTGTGTGTGTGTGTGTGTGTGTGTGTGTGTGTGTGTGTGTGTGTGTGTGTGTGTGTGTGTGTGTGTGTGTGCGTGTGTGTGTGTATACATTAGTCTGGCATTTCATTCAGGATTAGTTTCACTGTCTTTTACCTACTGAGTGCCAGGATAGGTTTGGGCTTCTTCACACTCCTGAAATGAATTAAATAAATAACCAGATATTGAAATGAATGAATATTTTAGCAGGCTTTAGTCTAGAGGAAGAGTTGCTTACCCTGACAGCTATTATTCATATACTGTTCTTAACAGTTTATATACTCCTCAGTCAAGAACTTTAGGAGACAATACTGCATATTTCATGAATAAACTTTCAGGAGTCATATATGTGTCCTTCTCAACATTTCAAGTTACATCCATCACTGTAATGGAAAAGGCACTGTAAAATGTATGCAGTCATGGGTTGTGAGAAAATAAATTCTTAACACAATTAATTTGCCTTTCTTCCTGGTGCCTTTTAAAGCTATCATTAATGGACTCTATACTGTTGTCTATATTCTGACTGCATGCATACTACAAGTGACATATGAAGTCAGCATATTTGAGTGTGATCAGATTTTTCCATTGCCTTCAGTATGCTGCACAAACTGAACTCAAATCTAACCTTCAAAACTTTGAAGCTTGAGAATTTGGACTGAAGTGTTAACTCCCGGTAGTGTCTATGATGCAGTACCTTTGTCCTTTGCTTTTATCTGCCACCCACATAAGAGTCTTAACCAACAGACAGTTAGCGAGCAACTGAAAAATGATGAAAGTCCAAACAGAATCACGTACCAAACAGCTTAGCAATAACTTGAGATGTGTTAATGTGTGAAGCTGTGGATTCTGAACACCATGGAATGATGACAGAAAAATTCTGATATCCACTACAGTTTGCAGTGACAAAGTCCTAGATATCACTTGAATTTCAGTTCTTTTTTTTTTTATTCAATTTATGTGTATGATACAGTTTGCTAAGACAGATATGAAGGGATTAAAATAAATCACTTGACTTGAGTATCATGAGTCCTAGAAAGGAAACTGCTTGGAGTTGTAAAAGTCACACATATTTTGGAAATAATACTGAAGAACTCTATAGACATTTAAATTGTTTTTTCCTAATTATGACTAATAATGCATTCACAGCAAATTTCAAATATTGTGTTACACAGACAGAATCTTGATGAGAAGAAGTCCCACTCTGATTCTTATTAAGTTTTTCTTTTTTGCTTTTTTTTTTTTACTGGTCTGAAAGCCATAATGAAAAAAAATAGTATTACAATCTATCAAACATCATGTTAAAATACTTTACATTTATACTGGAGCATTTATTTATCTATTTTCAACTCTTAAGTTAACGAGTACAATGTCCTAGACATAAGTAACAAGTCTTGCATGACATACTTTTGTACATTAAAAACCTGTAGTCGTACAGAACTGAATATACCATTACCACACTTTTATAAATAATTAGATGTATAACCATGTAGAAGAATGATCTGACATTTCTAATTTATGCACCAAGCTCCCATGCTGCTACTCTAAACACAAACATCATTTCCTCTATTGTTTATCGCACAGATAACGAATTCAATATGAACCACATGCACTGAATTATCATACAAAAAAGCTTTGTCTAGCTAGTAATATATGTAACATGCATACCACATTCAAAACACTGTTACCTTTTTGTTGGCTAATTTGCAATCTCATCATTTCACATATGTGTTTTAAGTTGGACACGTGCTTGTGTTGAAATGGAGTACATGCTATACACACAAAACTAAATTCTCCATTATGTCTTACATCAGTTACATCTGGGTGCATCCTTATATATATATACATATATATATATATATATATATATATATATATATATATATATATATATATATATATATATATATTTAAAGTTTGTGTTACTATGTAACAGAAGAAAGGGCCAAGAAATAGAAATAGTAATAAAAGCTTTCTGCAATCACTTTGTGGTATAATGTTTGAAATGTGATACTTTGTCATGCAACATGTGTTATCTAAGTTTCTTGTTAAAAATAATAGTAAAGAAAACTCTACTTATAAATAATTAACCTAACCCCATTAAAGGATATTTGCTTTAAACAATAGTTACATTATCTGATGCCCTGTGAAGTTTCTGATCTGTCACCCCCTCAATTCTAAGTTGTGAACCAAAAAAAAAGTCTTCTGTACTGAAACTGTAGCAAACTGCTTGCTACACATAAAATAGCTTCAGACATGACCATGAACACAGTATTGTCATTCAGTTCTGAATGATGCTACTGCAGTATCACCCCACTGGCTCCTGCCATTCACACCCCCCCAACACCTTGACCCATTACAGCCACCCCATTCTCCCCACCCTAGCTGCAGAGTTAACACAAATGTTCAAAATCTACATTGTCTGAACCACCAAACTCCACAACTAGAGAAAAACACTTTATCCCTCCTGTACCCTGTATGTCAGAGGGTTTGCCCGTGACACTGTCCTTTCATAAATATAGTAACTCCACAGTTGCAGAACAATGAAGAAAGAAGTGGTGTACATAGGAATGAGTATGAAAGAGGTTGACTAAATGCATGGCTCAGTTCAACAAGGCCTATTTACCTTCTGATATGCAACAATCTCTTTGCTTAACACACAGCAACATGTTAAGAAGAGGTCTTTAATCAACTAAATGCCTGCAGAACCTTCAATGTATGACTGAAGTGGTCCAAATTCACTAAACAACAGGTACCAGACTATACGGTGGTACTCACCATTCAGGAAGTTGTGAATGAACTGAAGGTGGGCAAAGATGTATTGGAATTCTTCATAGATATTTTAGAAACTGCAGCTACAAAAGTTCAACAGAAAAGCTATAACCTTCTCTCATGAAATATGTTTATCCAGTACTGAAGGAGTACTTAACCAACATCAAACAGATCTCCTGGATCTCAAAGTAGCCTCAAGAGAACATACCATGAATTAGAATGAATGACTAACAAAAAAACAAAAGCACATATTAATTAGTATGAATTACTGGTTTGCCAGAAGGGGTGGAAGGCACTGATACTATAAACTTTGCCAGTAAGGGGCTAAATAAATTGTTGAAAGTCTGTTCTACTTTAAGTATTGAGTGACTACATAGATTACAGTATATAAAAACAAAGATGTCAACCTAACTAGGCATTTTATTATAAAATTCCTAGACTGCAATGATCAACAGGCAATTTTAAGAATGGCAAGGGAGCAATGAGATGAAGTACAATTGGTTGGGGGGTCTCAGTAAGAATTCACCTGAACTATAGTCTGTTCCTGTATTTAAAGCTGAAGCAAATGGTTCCCCTATATTAAACAACTTATGGACCTGTGTTTCTTGGTCAACCTTCATTTTTCAGTCTTTTTAGTGTCAATTAAAGGAACAGTGCAGATCCTGATGAATACAACTCAGGAGGAAGAAGGCTATTTGTAAGAGATATAGATCCCATCCATGCCATCATATGCAGAGGTAGTCCATAAAACAGGTATTCAGGAACAGTGTGGGAGGAAGCATGACAGCTTCACTTCCAACTCTCCCAATAAGCCACAACAATCAAAAGTAAAGGAAATAACAAATTTACAAAGAAATCAGCTACAATCAGACAGAACTCACCAAACCGGAATCAATATGACATGGCACTTCCATGCTGAAATAGGTTTGAATCCTTAGCCCAATCCTAAACCAACAGGATATTAAGAGGAACATAACATCTCCGTCACAGAAATATTGATTGAAGAGATCTCAGAAATTGAGGGGATATGAGGTGATATTGCAGAAAATGCTGAATAATTACAATATTCCTTAACTGTCAATGTAGTCCACAGGGGGACTTGATACTACAATTATTGTATTTATTAACATCATGTTTCCCTTTCTCATCCTTATGCCATGATGGGTTTCTCTATATACCTATTGCTATATACCTATTGGCAAAGATTGTATTCATTTGTGATGAACTGTATGTGTGATGTGCAAATGCACATAAATGATCTCCAATGACACATCCGAGTTCTGAAGGGTATTTGTGGCTTAGAATATGTAAATTGTATTTGTTATATATTTACACATGTAACTGTCTGAATTTGTGTTGAACACAGGAGCATTCAGCAGCAATGTTTATCTATCTACGTATATAATAAATGTGTATATATATATATATATATATATATATATATATATATATATATGTAAAATTATAGTTGAAAAGTAGATGAGTATAGGATAAACATGGAAGAGGGCCAGATCTAGTCCTCAGCACTTTCATTTGGAATCATCAATACATCACAGTAGAGGGACAACTGCTATGGTGGAATAAATAGGTTACAGCTGGAGTTCTGTAATTTGCAGATATTTGGAATGAATCACTAACAGGCCCTTGCACCTTCGATCAACTTAAACAGCTTAGAGATAGCATGGCTTTTTGGAAAAAGGGGTAGGATTCAGATATAGCCATACAATCTTGTGTATGGCTAAAAGACCCCCTCAAACCACAGACCTTCTTAAGGGGCAAATTAAGGCATATATATATAAATACTTACTACTGAATGTGTGAAACTGCATCAGTCGACCAGTCACAATGTTGAACCAAAATGTCGAATCTGTACCATTGAATAGGCAGCCAACTCGAAACTGAATATATCAACACCCGTAGTTCAATGTATTTGACATAGTAGGTGGTTATGTCAGTCACCCATGCTATGCAGCTTACTGTACTGTGACTCTCCCTAGTCAATGGTAAGTGTATTTGACTATTTTGCAAGAGGACAAGCCCCCTACTCCCTCATGCTCCCTGCAAATTATATATACCAACTCCGAGATCGCACTACAGTGATGAAATGGGTTAATTCCCTGTTCCTCACTGAACCGCGATCTCTGTTCACAATGTCAACCTCAGAAACTTTAACTATGCTACCCATTCACTGTAGTGTAGTGGATGCTTTCTGGTTCAGCATTCTGCCCATTGGAAAACTGCCTTTTGACCACATGCCGGTTGACTGATGCAGATTTGCACATTCAATAGTAAACCTACACACACACACGCATATATATATATATATATATATATATATATATATATATATATATATATATATATATATATATATATATATATATATATATATATATATATATATATATATATATATATATATATATATATATATATATATATATATATATATATATATATCCATGTATATAGTATATATATATATATATATATATATATATATATAAATATATATATATATATATATATATCTATGGGCAGGGCTTTTTTTGGTGCCGGTATGCACCGGTACGGCATACCGGCACTTCTGCTGCTCTGTTTCTTTAAAAAAAAAGAAACCTTCTTTTTAAGGGCATGCTTCTTTAAGAAGGGGTTGCACAGACGCAAAAAAAACTTCTGAGTCTGTGTGATGTGCGACCGATTGTTTACATTTGTCTGGTCCACGTACACGGAATTTGAATTCCTGAAGTCATTTGTACTGTGAACCATGTCTGGACAAGTGAGTGGTAGGTATGTGTGTGCATGTGTGTGTGTGTGTGTGTGTGTGTGTGTGTGTGTGTGTGTGTGTGTGTGTGTGTGTGTGTGTGTGTGTGTTTGTGTGTGTGTGTGCAAGAAATGTGCTGATTTTCGCAGAATGTCAAGATTTTAGTCTCACATCTGTGGTCTGTTTCTCATAAAACTGTGTTTTTTTCTGGCAACCTCTGGCAAATCATTGAGGATTAAGACTGGAAATAATGGCAGACATTTGAGCTTTCACCTTCGTATCCTTCAGAAAGTTCATACTAATGCAAAACTTGCTTTTCTATCAACTTTCTAAGTTTGTTAGAGCAATATTTAAAAGGTATCCCTATTTTTGGACATTTGCCCCCCCCCCCCATTATGTGTGTCTGTCCAGATTTCTTGCTCTAAAAGGTTGAGAGGTATAAGGGTCTAAGGGAGGTAGGGGTGTATGTGTGTATAATAACTCTCAACTGTACAGATTTTCACAGAATGCCCAGATTTTTGCCTTATATTTATGGTCTGTTCCTCATACAAATTGTCTTTTTTGAGAAATCACCGGGATACTCTAAGGATTAAAATGACTAACTAATGGCATGCATTTGAGTTTAGTTTCAGACTTCATATATTTTAGAAAATCCATTCTAACACAAATCATGTTATTCTAGCAACTTTCTGAATTTATAAAAGCAATATTTAAAATGTATCCCTAGTTTTGTGGCTTTGCCCCCCCCCCCCATGACAGGCTTTGCCTAGACTTCTTGTGCTAAGAGGTTGAGAGGTATGGTGTGTGTGTGTGTGTGTGTGTGTGTGTGTGTGTGTGTGTGTGTGTGTGTGTGTTAGGTAGTATACCCCTCAACTGCCGAGGTTTTTGCAGAATGTCCAGATTTTTGCCCCATACTTTTGTTTTTTCCTCATAAAAAGATTGAAGTTGCTAAATAATGACATATATTTGAGGTTTAGATTTCATATCCTTTAGAAAAATGCATACTAACACAAATCTTGTTATTCTAGCAATTTTCTAAGTTCATGAGAGAAATATTTATAATCTGTTCCTATTTATTTTAGACTTTGTCCAGATTTCTTGCATTAAATTCTTGCATTAAAAGGTTGAGGTGCGTGTGTGTGAGACAGTGAAATGCCCTAGTTAAGGTTAGCAGGTGGTTAGTAATTTGTTTAGGCTCAAGCCCTGTATCTTAGCTACAGGAAACAGGAGCCTGAATACTCTACCCAAAATATGCAACTGTTTTGCTTAGCAAATGGTATCACTGTTATATGTTTAAAGTTTTAAAGTAATGTTAGTAGCACATCAAGTAGCTTACTTTTGTTTTGATGCAGACGTCTGTGGGTTCTATTCCCACAGCATGTAGATGGATTGCTGATGCTGTGCTGGATTTTAAGAGGGTGGGGTGCTACATTCCTGAGTATGTCCTACTTTGGATAAGATGCCTAGTAACCATGAAACTGTTTTAGTTTGCCATCCATTGCCTATTGCAATGTTACCAGGTTATCATTTTTAATGTAACATAGGCAATTTATTCTTCAAGGGCAGCAGGCAGTGAATTTGTAGATTAAATACTTAAATATAACTTTTTTTGCTAGTAGCAACTTTTTCATTAGTCACAGTCAGATCTCTTTAATGTGTAATTATTCAGATGACTTGTACTTCTTCAGAGACAGTAAATATTGACTGATAGTGGTGGATTGTTATGACAGAAGTTTGAGTGGCCTTTTATGGTTGAAATGTTCTGAATTGGGCAATGTTGGCATTATTGGTTCATGTGTTTTGTTTCTTTGCTTAGTGGCTATAAATTTAAAACATGCTCTAATAAGTGGTGGTGTATTATAAAAGGGATATCATTTCATTATTATATATTGCAATTTAATACAGTCAGGAAGGTGAATTAAAGAAATTTTACATGCTCCTAAAAATGTGTGCAAGGGGTCTATGATTTGAAAACAGCCCAAAGGTAAACTTAATCTGCCACTAGCCAGATGCATTTTCTTTGAATGTGGGTTTCAATGCTGTTTCAATGAATGTGAGTTTCAAAGTCACGGGTTTAATGCTAAGTCTATTTTCATTGTGAGACTGTATTGCTTTGTTTAGCAAACATCTATCAGTGTTTGTGCTGGAAAATTTAAATAAAACTTTTAAATTAAATCCAAATATCTGTAATGATTGTAGAAGTAAAGCAGAAAGCGGTATGCACACTAAGAGTTTTAAACAGTGTTTATGGCAACTGGAGAGAAATAGCCAAATAATAGGACACTGGAATGGCTGCATGGTGGGGGGCTGAGAGGGGAATGACCCAAATGTAACATATGCATACCACCACCTGTTCGTTTATAAACAAACACCGTCTATGGGTCTACTTTTGCTGACTGAATTTACAGTTCTTCAAGTCAGAAATTGCCAGTTCCACTTCAGCAAAACACCATTCAGCTGAAACTATGGACTACAGAACCACTTTCCCTGAGAAATGAACCACTTGGCCACCTGGTTGAACCTTGCCCTGTTCCACAGTGTAGTGTAATCTTGGAGTTGGTATATTTAGTTTGGGGGTGTGGTGGTGAAGGTCTGCACTTGGGGGGGTTAAATTTCTTTCCATTGATTTTTTTTCCCCTGGTGGCCAAATGGTTTGTTTCCCAGGGAAATAGTTTGGTAGGCCATGGTTTCAGTTAAATGGTGTTTCACTGAAGTTGAGTTGGCAATTTCCAATTCAAAGAAGTGTAAATTTGGTGAGTAAAAGACACATATATATATATATATATATATATATATATATATATATTTATATATATATATATATATATATATATATATATATATATATATATATATATATATATATATATATATATATATATATATATATATTTATATATATATATATAAATCAGCGGTGGTGATGCTGCGGCAGCGTTGTCACCTCACAGCAAGATGTTGTCCCGTTCGATTCTCAGCTAGAGCATCTTCTGTGGAGACATGCATGAATGGGCGCACCTTCATTGAAGGTTGTACATTAGGGCTGGCAACTCAGCAAGTAAAAATCAACTGACAATCATTAGCAGACCAGAGTTCTGCTGTGGTGACCCCTAAGCGGGAAAAGCCGAAAGACACAACATATATATATATATATATATATATATATATATATATATATATATATATATATATGTGTGGGTATGTGTGTGTTTACTATCAAAATGTAGAATGGCTCTTATGTGAAACTGGGATGGTTACTTGCATCTTTTCCAGTTTTCATAATGCCATATTGAAAAATGTTCAAATGCACATTAGTGAATGATAGTATATATTCTCTAATGTGCATTCAATGTTTTGGTAACAGATCACACTACATTGAGGATCGGGACTGTAGTGCAATCTCAGAGCTGAAATATATAATATGTTGACTGAGCCCATTACTGAAAAAGAATGGCAATGCTGTTTGAGCAGTATTCCAAATAGCAGATGGTCAATAATCTCTATACTTCATTTTTGCTAAGCTATTATATATGTTAGACCTATATTGAAATATCAAAAATATAAGTGTCAAAAAGGATTTGTTTTAGTAGAATTATTTCAGACATTACAACTGATGCAATGGATTTCTATATTTTGGACCAGAAACTGCTACAGCAAACTGTATATTGAAAGCCAGATAAGCTTCATAGTCCTGCTTTGTTTTGTACCAAAGGAATGGGCTTGTTCTGTTCTCTGTTCCATGATGATTTCAGCTTGTTTACCTAACTAAGCAAATTAAGTCAAGAGAAAGTGTAGAGTATGTGGGAAATATGCTGTCTCGCAGTCTCCACCTAATAGCTGCATGTTTCTGCTGACAATCTAATATGTAAGCTATGACTGGAAGGAATGTTACAGAATACATTTGTACATGTATTTAGTGTCTGTTAAGTTTGCCATTTTAAGTGTGCAGATTTGTCTCTACTTCTAGTTAGCCTAGCTTTAAATATGCTGCTAAATTCATTTGGATAATAAATGTCTTTGCTGGAATTGCTTTCAATTTCTTAGTGGTGTTATACTAATGACAGATGGTGATAAGAAGAGAATTTTCTTAATATTGATGTGCTCAGCCTATTTCACTAAAAGAACCTAGCCTATTGTTTTATCTGCTTATCTTAAAAATACAGCTAAGGGAGTAAGAAAGCACTGGCAAAAACAGGATGAACAGGATCCCAACTCTTCATACTAAAAACAAGTAGATCCTGAAGCATCTTCGGTGAATGAAGGTGAGGGAAGCTAGGGCAACAGGGCATCAACTCATGAAATAATTCATCATGAAAAAAATAGAATTGCAGTACAGGCATGAATATCAGTATGTCATTATTAGATGCACGGGCAGTTAGTCTGAGTTCTCAAAGAGAAATTCTCTTTGACATAAGATGCTAATAAATTAATGCTTTTCAGTTCTAGAGAGCATTAATGATATGCTTATTGGTCTAGTACAGTAAGCAGTAAGGTAACCTTTTCCAAGCAGCAGGAATGATGAGAGAAAATATATACAAAGTAATCTTTAACTGTTATGCAGACAAACAAGCAATAAGGCAAAAACAGACTGGTGAATGTAAAAGATGTTTAAAGACAGGGCTCTGCCATTTCAGCTATTATTATAAAAGAAAAGTTTTGAAATTGTATTTTTAGCTATATAGAATGTATCCATGATCTGGTTAAAAGTCTCTACACAGGAGAGCATGTCTGAGTCAGTCACATGATCCTTCTTTTTCTGGGTTGCTCAAGGAAGATGGATGAACATATGCCATAATTAAAAAAAAAAGTGTTCTACCTGACAATGTTTTTGGGAACTTTTATAGGTTCATAGGTTCATACTAGGCTATCTGCCCAAGGGCATTTATAAGCCTAGCCCGGAGTTTTGTGGCTTTTGCCACCCCTTTAGTTTGAAGAAAACTATACCCATTATTTTGCTGTGCCTCTGTTAAGCAGTGACACTGAGGTAATCCCTGGGGTATATCTGTGATCTCCCATTCATTGGTCAAGATTTCTCTTGAACAAGGCCAGCGAGGTGCTCTGCCTCACATGTACTGGGATTTTGTTCCACAGCATAGGGAGTCTCTGGGTGATGAATCTGTCCCTCCAGCACGTCCTATTAATAACCGTGTCAAGGTTTAAGTCTCCCGCCCTTGTAGTTCTAAGGGATCTAGATTTTTTGAGGTGAAGCATGTTCATCAAATCCCAGATAAGTTAAATCTGAACAGTGTCTGGACTATTTAGAAAACAAAGAATCAATCTTACATTTCTTTTTGTAAGAGATAGATGGTGGACCATAAACCTGAAGCTCCAAACATATGTAGAAGACTTTTGCAAAATGTAAATAGAAAAAGTTCCCTAATTTTCAGCTATAAATCCTAAAGCTCCATAAAGGAAACTGTGATGCACAATGCACATGTTTGGAGCATGTGGAGACAGGTTACATTTTCAAGCAAGGGAGAAGAACAGGGAAAAGAAAAAAATGTGAAAGATTTGCACAGAATTTGACTTTGATTTTAATAACCTTATTTTGTATTACTGGTTTGATATTTAGTGACATTTTCAACAGTAATCCTTAGACAGGTCTTAATTCTATTAAGGAATATTTAAACTAACATTTTTTTCTTCTAAAGTTCCCCAGTCATTTGTATGTAATGAATTCCAGATATGAGCAATGTGCCAAATGCTGTCACAGTTATAACTCACCAGTAAATCTTCATGAGTTTAAAAGAAAATGAATCACATGCACAAATAAATGTGACACTACATGATGTCTGTCCTATCCCAAAAAATCCAGAAAGCTACAGACATAAGGCAGAGAAATTATCCTGGATGGGTTGACATCCTGTAACAACATATGCATATACACACATACATACACACGCATACATACATACACCACAACTATGGGCAGCTTTGTTGGTCACCAGATTTCCTAGCATTATGTTCACTGCAAAATAATGGTCAAAAGAAAAGATCTGCAAATGTCTCAGAGAAGGCATAACAGATATTAACTGAACCAACCTGGATATAGTATAGTAAGAAGTATATGATATTGAGATGTAAACAATTTTTCGAATACGATTTGTATTTAAATGTATTCAATAGTTTTGAAATTAAGAGAATAAGAACGATGCAGATGATGCATTGGATGAATGAAGAATGAAGTTAGCATTCATACGGAGTTAACTGCCAAAAGCGAGCAAAGAAGCATATCAAAACAATATCAAAGTTTCCTTCAAATCACCAAGTACAAGACAACAATTACCCAAAATGTAGGAAAACTGAATGACAATAAAGCAATAGAGATGTATTATACTGGGAGTGAAGAGTAAATTAATTAGTATATGTGTTTGTCAGAGTTCAGGAAGGATGGAGGAAGATCATAGCTCTGTTTAAGGGACCTAAACACAAACATGGTTAAGTATAAGCATCTAATGCTGCTGTCCACAAAGAGGTTAAGCAGAGAATTAAATCAGCTATGAATTATGCAACTTAATCAATGTGTGTATTAACAGAGTAGGCCCACTGAAACTTTTAGTCATTTGTTCAAGGGCAGTATTTTATGTCAGGCCTTGCATGTAGTCTAAGTATCCAATTTATTATTATTATTATTTTTGTTTGCTTGTTTGCTTTCTTGTTATTATTGCTTGCTTTTCATCTTTCTCTGCTATGCTTCATTAATACTATTATGTTTACAAAAATCTACATTTTGTGATTTCATATGTCTTACATTATGAACTTATTGTGATTTATGTATCTATGGAGCTTTTCTCCCTTGGCTTTTGCTCAGCTTACTAACTCAGAATTTGCAGCTTAAAAATAATAATAAACAAATAAATATATTTAGACATTATGATAACAGTTCATGCGTTAACTACAACATAAGTATGGAGAAGCAAAGGAACCAGCATTTATCAGTAGGACTGGATAACTGTATTGCAGTCTCTTTTTCTAGCCCCTCACCCCACCCTCTTCCCCCTATTATACTAAACTCTTACACTTGACTGTTATAAAATTACTAAACCCCTTGACTAAATTTAATAATTTATTCAGTTTATTTTCATCATAGTGTGCATGTGTTATATTTTTAATACAGCAGAGAACACTGTTATTTGTTTGTTTTAATTTTGATTTGTCACTCTGCATTAACATCTTTATTTATTTCTGTACCTTGGTTGCATTATTTTTAACCACTTGGCTGGTGTAAAAAATTGGTTCATGTGGAGCATTGCTCTACCCTGATTGAAAAATTGAAGCAAATTAATAAAGCAAAGAAACAATGAATGTCATGTTGTCAAAACAGGAAACTATCTGGGAGTCTGTTATCATTTATAGCAGGGGTTATAAGAAGACTCTCCCCGGGATTCACAAACATCTGTTTTCCATGCAGGAATAGTGTAGGAGCTCCTGCATGGAAAATGACCACTAAGCAATCTAGAAAAGTGTCATTTTCATGTGCATGAGTGACCATATACTGTTCCTGCATGGAAAGCTGTGTGGGATGCAAATCACATCATCTGCTAGTAAAAACCAAGTAAATGAGGTGATTTTGCAATCCATGAAGCTGGCCGGGCAATGTGCAGGAACAGAGTCAGAGCAGAAATGTATTCAGTTAGTAAATGAATACATTTCTGCATCTGAGCAAAGGGAAGCAGGGCAGCTCATGGAAAGCATGTATTACAGTCAAACATGTATGCCAATGGCCAAATATAAGGCCATTGGCATTAATGAAAGTTTATTTTTTTATGAAATGAAACTTTTTTTTTTTGCTGATCACAGCCGTTTAAGCTTACGGCAGCAGCGTGCAAATAGGATTGTGTCAAAAATAAAAAACAATTGAGAAAATTCAATTTTAAGATAATTCTGCATTTGGCCATTATAGTCAATGGCATGTAGAATGTAAACAATATGAGGGACCACTGGTTGTTCAGAGGAAAGGGTCTGTCTAAGTGCAGTAACTAAGGACTTACACATGCAAATGAGGGGAGTTATACTGAATCACAGATTTCCTCAAAGTGTCAGCTTGTACCTAACTGTGTAGGTGTAGCAATACAACAGTGCAAGAATAAGAGTTGAATGACTTCATAAGGGGGTGTGTCATGTTTGCTGTAAGCTCATTGGAGATCTGTGGCCCATGTTTCCCTTAGCTAAGCACAGCTAAGGAAGGGTGTGTGTCTGAGGCTGTATTGTCTTATTCCATGAAATGCAGAGTGTGTTCACATTCAAGAAGGGCCATTTCTGCTTAAAAGTGCTTACATCAGCTAAATGGGTGTGCACGGCACTCAGCAAACCTAAAAAAAAAAAAAAAAACACAGGAAATAGCAGGACTGTTTACATTTGAGCACTGGGTATGTGCATCACACCTTTGGGCTTATATAGGGAGAAAGTGGGAAGGGTAACAGCAGTAGGAAGGCAATCAAAGAGAACTAGCATAGCTGGCAGGTGGAATGTATCAGAATCAGCCAATTACACATGCAGCAGCCCAGCACACTAATATAAACTATGCAAACACCCTACATACTGTTTTTTCCCACAAACTCTACACCACCGCTGTACACTAAAGGGTTTTTTTAACTAGTAAAATTAACTAAATATGTTAGAGGCTGCTGCTGCTTTACTTTGTCAATATGTGCTAGAGACTGAGGGTGGTGAAGAGGAGAATGCCAACAACTGACCCACAGTGAGGAGGAGGAGGAGAAGAGTGTACAGACCCAGGGTAACCTACCAGGGCCTACATGAGCTGGAGATAGTAGAGCACTATATGGTGGACAGGGACATTCTACAGCAAATCAACGATCTGTGCCGGCCACACCTAACACACAGAACTAATAGAGGGGAACCCATCCCAGTGGATACCAAGGTATGCCTAGGCTTAAGAATACTAGCCACAGGTACCTTCTAAAGACCAACAGGGGATGTCATGGGGGTCTCACAGGCATCAGCATCCAGGGTACTCCACCAGTTCCTGGATGCCATGACACAACATGCCAATGAGCACATATATTTCACCACCGCCCGTGAGGTGCTGACCACACATATGCATCTCTTCCACCGTATAGCAGAATACCCTGAGGTAGTTGGTGTTATAGACTGCATGCACAATTTTGCACATCCACATCAAAGCACCATCTGGTGAGCGGGGCAGGGTCTACATAAACCACAAGGCCTTCCCCTCCATCAACTGCCAGGTCATGTGTGATGCACAGGACATTATCATGAATGTGTGTGCTGGCAGCCGTGGAAGCTATCATGACTCCTACATCTGGTATTGCTCACAGCTGTATCAGGTGTCTCCCAGGGCGACATCCCATATGGTCATCTAGTGGTGGATGCTGGCTATGCACTGGAGCCGTGTCTGATGACACCCATCAGAAATGCACACACACCTGAACAAGAACACCATAATGAGGCACAGGCACAAACCAGGATCATTGCAGAGCATGTGTTTAGGATGCTCAAGTCATGGTTCTGCTGCCTTGACATATCCGGTGGAGTCTTGCAGTACTCTCCAGCTACATGTACACAAATGTTTATAGTATGTGCCATGATACACAATATGATCCTGTGGAAACAGCTGCAGCAGCAACAGCATGGGGTAGGGCCACACAGCCCTCCACCATTGCCAAGGCTTGCACAGGCACAGAGGGGCTCAGAGGAGGAACATCCTGAGCCTGCCCATGTCATCAGAAGGAGGTGTTCCCAGTATGCCTGGGCCTTGGCAAAGAGGCAATGCATAGCACACACATTGACACTGTAAGGACACAGGGACTGATACCTTTCTCTGACTCACACATACAGTAAAAGGGATGCCAAACATGACACTACCTGAGCTTTACCATGTACAGGGAGTGTATTGTGTGCATCCAACCTAGTCAGCCCTCCAGCACTGCCCTCAATACTGACCCAGCAACAAGGTAAGTCACACTTCCTATCAATTACTGAATGGTGTAGTATGTTCCCATACTTGTATGTATGATATGGATGCAAGCATGCAAGGGAATTTGGTGGCTGAATGGGATAGCAGCAGACAGCTATATGGGACAGCAGGAAATTCATAACAAATACTAGTGTCAATATACTAGGCAGCACTACCCAAGGTGACAACACCGACTGCAGTATATGTGATCACCTAAATAACTGTGGGTGTCAATAGGTCACACACATGGATGTCAATGAGGGTCACATATCCACCACCAGCATCACCCAGCAGGACAGGTGTAGATGACCATGAAGAAAGGCTTGGCTAAGGCCCCCAAATGATGGCAATGGTGAGCAGTCCCCCACCAGACCTACACAGACATACTACAATAGGTCTGGCAATTGCATTCCAGTTAGGAAGGGTAAGAAGTCTGAAAATTAAATTTATGCTATTAAGATCTAATGTGTACTCTATTGATATGCCTCCTGTCTGCATGATAGGTCACAATACAATATGAAATGGAAGCCAAAAGAGTAACCGAAATACCAGTACAGTCATTTCAAATGTTAAAGTCTGCAGGTGTGCACCTCCCACCCCACAATCCCTTGTTGCAGTAACAGTTGGCCTGCAGCACTCTCAAATGGCCTACAATCCTCTGGAAATGACCTGTGCTTCACCCATAGTGCCAATGTACAGAATACCAGGGGGTCCCAACTAACAACCTAACAGTAAACAGAAAACAAATGGAAGACCATGTTGACAAATGCCAGTAGCATGCCTCCCCATGTCCTACTGCAAGGGCTGTGGATCAGGCCATAAATACTACTGGGATAAGGCACAACTATAGGGATACCACTGAGATATTGCTTATATAATGTTAGGTGGAGGAGGGAATAACAGAGGGGGGGTGTAAAAGCATGGATGTCATGGAGTGTGTGAAGTCTAAAACTCTAATGTCCGCCCACACTACTCCCCACTGCAAACCCATGAATGAATAGCCACAAACTGCTTGTAAACCACAATGTGAAGGTAACCTGACCAGATATATGAGTTCTGCCTCTGGATAACCTGGGTCTATCTGTACAGCTGAGAGGTATGGCCCCAGCAGGATATGGCCATTCTTTGAAGTTGAGTAAAGCACAAGGACAGGAAACCCAGCCAGCATACTAACAAGGTGCTGTACCATTTATACACAGAACCAGCAGTCTATTGTCTGTAGCTACCCCTCCACAATGGCGTGTGTGCCAGAATGTGTAGTCTATATGCATCAGTATATTGGTCTCAGCTTCATTGATCTTGTCATCATCATTCTCTTTCGGCTTTTCCCGTTAGGGGTCGCCACAGCGGATCATCTCTTTCCATTTCTTCCTATCCTCTGCATCTTGCTCTGTCACACCAACCGCCTGCATGTCCTCTCTCACCACGTCCATAAACCTTATCTTAGGCCTTCCTCTATTCCTCTTACCTGGCAGCTCCATCCTTAGCATCTTTTTCCCAATATACCCATCAACCCTCCTCAACACATGTCCAAACCAACGCAATCTCGTCTCTCTTGCTTTGTCTCCAAACTGTCCAACATGAGCTGACCCTCTAATATACTGATTCCTAATCCTATCTATCCTAGTTACACCGAGTGCAAATCTTAACATCTTTAACTCTGCCACATCCAGCTCTGACTGCTGCCTTTTTGTCAATGCCACTGTCTCCAACCCATATAACATAGCTGGTCTCACTACCCTCTTGTAGACCTTCCCTTTCACTCTTACTGGTACCCGTCTGTCACAAATCACTCCTGATACTCTTGTCCACCCATTCCACCCTGCCTGTACTCTCTTCTTCCCCTCTCTTCCACATTCACCATTACTCTGCACTGTTGATCCCAAGTACTTAAACTCGTCCACCTTTACTAACTCTACTTCCTGCATCCTCACCATTCCTCTACCCTCCCTCTCATTTACACACATATATTCTGTCTTAGCCCTGCTGACCTTCATTCCTCTGCTCTCTAGAGCATATCTCCACCTCTCCAGAGTCTCCTCAACCTGATTCCTACGCTTACTACAGATCACAATGTCATCTGCAAACATCATAGTCCAAGGGGCCTCCTGTCTGATCTCATCTGTCAACCTGTCCATCCCCACTGCAAATAAGAAAGGGCTCAGAGCTGATCCTTGATGTAATCCCACCTCCACCTTAAATGGATCTGTCACTCCCACTGCAGTCCTCACCACTGTCACACTACCCTTGTACATATCCTGTACCACTCTTACATACTTCTCTGCCACTCCCGACTTCCTCATACAATACCACAACTCTTCTCTAGGCACCCTGTCATATGCTTTCTCCAAGTCTACAAAGACACAATGCAACTCCTTCTGACCTTCTCTGTATTTCTCCAACAACACTCTCAGAGCAAACATTGCATCTGTAGTGCTCTTTCCTGGCATGAAACCATACTGCTGATCACTAATCACCACCTCCCTTCTTAACCTTGCTTCCACTACTCTTTCCCATAACTTCAAGCTGTGACTAATCAGTTTTATCCCTCTGTAGTTACTGCAGCTCTGCACATCACCCTTATTCTTAAAGATAGGTACCAAAACACTTTTTCTCCACTCCTCAGGCATCCTCTGAATTTCCAAAATTTCATTAAACAATCTAGTTAGAAATTCCACTGCCATTTCTCCTAAGCACCTCCATGCTTCCATTGGTATGTCATCTGGGCCAACAGCATTTCCATTCTTCATCCTCTTCATAGCTGCCCTTACTTCCTCCTTGCTAATCTGTTTCACTTACTGATTCACTATCCTCACATCATCCAACCTTCTCTCTCTTTCATTCTCTTCATTCATCAGCCTCTCAAAATACTCTTTCCATCTACTCAACACACTCTCCTCTCTTGTGAGTACCTTTCCCTCACTATCCTTTATCACCCTTACTTGCTGCACATCTTTCCCAGCTCTGTGATATTGTATTTCCTGGTAATTAACTGTGAGCAAAGAATGATAACTGTCAGTAGTTGATGACATGACACATCACAGTGGAAAACAGTACTTATGTCAGAATATCTATGCTACAACCAAACATGTCACACATGCAGAACAGACAGCAATAGTTACAGTATCCCCTGCATGTTAAGCCCATAGTGTCTCGATATTGGCAACCTATCTACAGATATCCTGCAGAAACAGTTTGCTAGGTGCAGCTGTAGCACACAAAACCCTGAACTGGAGTCCAACCCTCCCTGGGATGGATGCACACACTCAATATAGAAGGTCATACTGGGCATGCTCCTACACTTAGAGAAATGAAGCTCATGTCTCACAACACAGTGGACTACAGATATCAGTTATTCACAGCTGTCTGTGCCCACACACACACATTGGATAGGAATACACACACATATCTAAGGCCAACATAATATAATATGTCAAACATACACATACACAGACATGGGGAAGTGAAAGACAGACAGCGACAGAGAGAATCCGATTATGAGGCAAGTCCCACCCACTACACATCCCATTGGCCTATATGACATGATGTGCTAATGTCATTTACTGTAGAAATACCTTTGGTTAGCCCTCAGCCCTATAGTGTCAGTGGTGCTTGTGATAACTGTGTAACACTACAGTACAAATAAGTATCCATGTAGCAGTTGTAATCTCAGTCCTGTCATATGTAAAGTTGTGTGTGAGTGTGTGTGTGTGTGTGTGTGTGTGTGTGTGTGTGTGTGTGTGTGTGTGTGTGTGTGTGTGTGTGTGTGTGTGCATTTCTAGATGAATGTGGTTGAGGCCAGTCACACTCACTAAATCTCCTGTACCCCTCTTTCAGCACTGCTGCTGTCACTTACCTTCATAGATAACTTTGGATGGCTCCTCAGCATATAAGCTTTGTGGTGCGTGTGATAACTGCGTAATGCTATAGTATAGCAA
Source organism: Protopterus annectens (assembly GCF_019279795.1). Taxonomy (NCBI): domain Eukaryota; kingdom Metazoa; phylum Chordata; order Ceratodontiformes; family Protopteridae; genus Protopterus; species Protopterus annectens. The sequence goes on along the minus strand of NC_056741.1, from coordinate 1,004,421,388 downwards.
ACTAGTTAGGTAGAAGTTCCAGTCCTAATCCTGGCATCTGTATAAATGTAAGTGCTTGTGTGAGCGAGTGTATGTATCCTTATAGAGACCTGATTTTGTGGTCATTCATACTTACAACACTTCCCTTACCCCTCCTTTAGCACTGCTGCTGATGGCACTCACCTTCAAAGATACCTTTGCAGAGCTCTTACCCATGTAAGCTCCATGGTTCACATGATAAATGCAGAACAATGTAGTAGCAATAACTGCAAAGGTATGGGTTTGAATCTCATCCCTTGCAAGTGTTTGTGTGTGTACATATGTATGTCTGTACCCCAAAGATTCTGGGCCCATTTACACCCAGTGCACCTCTCAGTGCCTGACTTTAGCAGTCCTGCAGATGTCATCCACCTTAGAAGTACCTGTTAGCAACCCTCAATCACGTGAGGTCAGTGGTGCATGTGGTAAATGTGCAGCATAATGGTTAGAAAAGATAGTTAGAAAGAGGTTTGAACCTCACCCCTGGCAAGTGTATGTTAAAATATTTTTGGAATGTCTCACCCACTTCATCAGCTAATGCTAGTATTTACAAGGGCTGGTGATGTTCCTCACCTTAGATGTACCTTGGTACAACATCCATCCTATAAGCTCTGTGGCATGTGTGATAAATGCGGTACACTGTAGTAGCAATACATAGCTAAGTAGGGGTTTGAAACTCCGTACTGGCAAGTGTGTGTGTGTGTGTCAGTGTGATTGTGTAATAACAGGATCCGTTGTAGGGTGGGTTTTGCTAAATTATTATGTGGAGGCCCTAGTATATGTCACAATATCCACATTACAAGGCCAACAGTTGTCAAACACTGTAGAGGTTGGTATAGACAATCCACAGCCCTAAATGTCTAGTGCCATATGCAATGATTACATGATAGTATGGATTAGTGAACAATATAGGCAACCCTTCTATTACTCAGACACCACTCTCCACCCATGTATCATACACAAACACACTTGACTAGACAGCAACCACTATATCGGTAATTCCCCTTCATATTGCCTCACAGATAGTACCCACGGTGTGATTGCAGTGGACCACAAACGTGTCACTGACATCAGAAAGTACTTTGATGTGATACATCTCCTGAATGAGTGTGTGTTATCCAGCAAGTAAAAGGACATGGCACCCTGTTCCATCCCCTCAGTAGCCCAACCAATGTGTACAGTGGCCCTTTTGCCATGTTACCCACTAGACGCCTGCAACAACTGTAGAGTCTGCAAACATACCCCACAAAGGGAATACCAGACCTTATACACATACCCTGTATGGACAAATGCCACTATCTCTACTGAATACCCGTATCATACTGTCAATGTACAGGCAATCACTACCTCAGTTACATAGCCAGGTCTCACCAATGAGGTCAGGAATGCTACATCAGAAGATACCAATCTGTTCATACAACATGCCCCAGAGACCTCAAGCACACTTCCACACATCAAAGAACATGCATGTGGGATATGTGCACAACCCAGGCACTGTCCATGTTATGGAATATAGAACACATACATGGGAAGCAGTGCACATCACTGACCACTCACAATAGAAATCTGGATGAATGGATGGGGAATACAATATCCACCCCTGGGGACCACTCCAGTGACTATACCCTTGAGCCGCACTGGGGACTATTGTCATGTGGCCTGATGCCAGGGTATTCCCTTGGGCTAGCCTTGTAGAGCCTTCAGACTCATTCACCTACTACACAGCTATCAAACAATGAACCTACGGATCTCAGTACTGGCAAGTGTGTGTGTGTGTGTGTGTGTGTGTGTGTGTGTGTGTGTGTGTGTGTGTGTGTGTGTGTGTGTGTGTGTGTGTGAATAGTAATCCCAGTGTGTTTGGTTGATGAATATTCCCTGTGGCTGTGGTTATTAGCAATTGGAGGTGTGTTCAAACCAGAACATGTACCATTCTCCATTCTACAACAGATGTTGCACATCAACATGTACCTATGTACAACCCTCAGCCCTATAATCTGTGAGGCATATGCAATCACTGTGTTACATACCGGGGATTACCGTGCACATACTGTACCCTGCCTGTGACATGGTGGATGTGTCACCACACTGCCATACCCTGTGGCCTTGATGCAGAGCAATATCCTGGTGACACCCAGATGCCTAGAACAGAAATGGGGTACATCATGTGAGAACACATTCACTCAGCACTTCACTTGTGGGGGAAGAGAGGGGTAAAGCTGGCATTGAACGTGTTGCCAAGACTGTGGCCAATTTCTGTTGTCTCATGATAGGTATTAGCTTTGTGCAGTAACTCGCAGCACTTGTATTTAATGCTGTAGAATTTGTTGATGTAACTATCAAAGGCTGTTGTGACTGTTGTCAGCGTCTGCTGCATCTCTGCTGCCATAGATGCCTGTCAGGGATTCCATGAGGGAACCAAAGTTGTGTTTGAGGCTAATAAGGGAGTTCAACAATCATGGGACACCACCTTTCCCTGCAAAAGTCTCCTCCTTCTGATGTACATTTTAGTAATGGCAGGGGACCATCACATTGTCTCCCAGTATTTGGAGAACAGTGTCTGGGTTCTGTTGGCTCTGGCTAGTACCATGCATTCATGTACCTGTTTGTACAGTGCCTATGTATATGATTCCACAGTCATGCAGCTACTTCCCATTGCCATGGGTGCAGTAAAGACATCCACCTGTGTTTTCATAATTGCAAAGTCAGCTTTGGAGAGGTTTTGCCATGTGGCTATCTTTGTGGGGGGGGGGGTGGCTGACATGTTGAGTTCCATGTTGATTACAGCCTGTGTGAATCTCACCATGCAGGGATTGACATCTGGGGATGAGCAACAGTCCCATATTTAAGTGGGCAACCCAGGTCAAGGTTGTTGCATCCTCTACCAGGGGTCAGTACGAGCTGGTCTAGCTCAATGGAAATGATGAATCCCAGAAGTGTTGGTCCACTGTACTGGTACTTGGCTACATTTTCCAGGTGATGGAGGGGTAGTTGAAGACTCGTACTATGTCAGTGTTGTATTGGACCATCAGAGATAGCAGGGTGTTGAGGAATGTGCATTAACAGTCTAGGGACATAGATGTGGATCCATAGCAGGCTATGGGCTGGACTGCACAATTACCCGAAGGCAGTTGTATCAGAAGTATCTCCAATGCATTATGATGAGATACTAGTCTGGAGGTGTTCCTATCCATAATGAATATGGAGACAACATCACCTGTGGAGGTGTGGTTTGGTCCATGTTTAGGGGCTGATAGCTGTGGAATGTGTCATAACCTGATACTGCAGGTCTGCTGTTTTCTGCTGTGAACCACCTCTCCATTACAGCAGACATGTGTTCTTCCCTCCGACTGCTATGAGTGACTGCCTCCTGACAGATGTTCACTGTTCAGCAGCATGACCCTCATATTGCATACATGTGTAGCTGTCATGGTGGTAACATTAGAAACACTGCCTAATAAGGCACCATAGGGGTGGCAAGACACTTAGCCAGTAACTGGCATCCCAGCGATGACAGATGTAGGATATCTGTGGCAAGTCATTGGGTTCTGTCAATCATGCCATCCCAAGCAGAGAGGTCCTGGATCCCCTGAGAATGACACATAACACATAAGACAATGTTGCAGTCAACCATCTGTTAACAGTATTGCAGCATCATTCTGGGTGACAGCTGTACATTGCCCAGGGCTACCATCACACCTACTTGGACCACATAATCAGCGAGTTCAACCATGTCTCTTGTCATGTAGCCCAGGGAGGTGTGTCCCAAGTCATTCACACCCACATGGATATGGAGTGATACTCGTAGATGTTGTGGAGTGACATGACTGGCTGTGTCATGTGTTAGATGCTGGCATGTGATTGATATTTAGCTATTACCTTCTCCATATTCAACTTAGTAAGTGGGGTGTGTGTGCCTCAGTATTGGGTTACCCATGATCACTGTATTGTGCAAGGTGGTTAGCCTTTGGGGCTTAGGGTGGGTGCACACTGTGTAGGTTAATATGTGTCCCTTAGCATGTGCCATGTCATGGTGTCTGAGTGGGTGTCTGCCTTGATGGTCTGTGCTGTTTGGGTAGATGTCCATTAAGTGCCTCTGGGAAGGTGGGTGTGTGGCTTTTCACTGTATGTCATGGCCGTCAAAGTGGGTGCCATGGGGAGCTATGTGTTCCACATGGTGTGGTGCAGGTGTTGATCTTATCCACTTGACCTGCTAGTCCAGTCTTTACTGGAGAGTGCATATGTCCACATTGGTTGATATATGGGTAACTCTCACAGGTCTGAGTGTTTGGAGTTTAGAGAGGAGGGTTGTCTCTGTACATGAGGCAGTTGCAACAGTGTTCCAGAATGGACAAGTGTACCAGGTTAATAGGTTAATGTATAGATAACTGCCCTTCAAACATGCCAGGAGGGGTGGACATAACTAGTAAGTACTGGGGCGACATCTGTGATGAACGAGTACAGCTGACAGCTCGCAGGTGTGCCACACTTCTTGATACAATAACCTGGTGAAGTGCCAAGCTATAATGCTAGTTGAATTGCAAGACAGAAAGAACTAGCATGATGTACAGGTGGAACAGAAGGCAGACTTTCTGCCACCTGTAATAATTTACCACAGCTGTGCAGTTATCAGCAGCTTTGGCCATATGAAAGCTCAGTAAGCTCTGTAGTGTGTGCAGTAACTGTGTAACACTATAGTAAACATACCTAGATAGGCAGGAGTTCTAATCCAAATACTGGCAAGTGTGTGTGGGAATCATATAATGTCTGTCTCATATAATTTTTGACCTATGCCCTACCCTTTACACTTCCATTCACTCCAATTTAGTACACCTGTTGATGTCATTCACCTCAGAAGTACCGCTGGTAGAGTTGGAAATGTATAAGCTCTGTGGCATGTTTCATAACTGCGTATACTATAGTAGGAATACCTCAATAGGCAGGAGTTCTAATCGCAATACTGCCATATGTCTATTATGTACTGTCTGGCTCATACCGTTTTTGACCTGTATACTTCCTTTCACTCCAATTTAGTAGACCTGTTGATGTCATCTACTTTAGAGGTACCTTTGGAAGTGATGGCAATGTATGAGCTCTGTGGCGCATCTGATAACTGCATAGCACTGTAGTAGGAATCCCTAGATAGGCAGGAGTTCTAATCCCAATATTGACAAGCGTGTATGAATCAGGTACTGGATGCCTTATACGATTTTTGCCCTGTATACTACCCTTTACATTTAATTTCACTCCATTTTAGTAGACCTGTTGATGTCATCCACCTTAGAAGTACCTTTGGAAGAGGTGGAAATGTGTAAGCTCTGTGCTGTGTCTGATAACTGCATAGAGTTATAGTAGAAATACCTAGATAACCAGGAGTTCTCATCCTAATGCTGGCAACTCTTGGTGTGTGTGCATGTGAGGATCATATCATAGGTTCATATTTTGATGTGTATTCCATACATGGCTGGAGACCATGTCCCGCTGCCATTACTTTATATAGTGTAACAGCATCTGCCTCATATGCAGCAGGTTAAACCATTGTGCAGTCTTCTGTACAAATGTTTCTGGGATTTCCATATGTTTGAAACCTATACATGGTTGGAAGTGGTCTGTGTGCCTTAACAATGCCCATGCATGTGATATTATAGCCAAATAGGCCACAGTGAGTGTACTGACACACATGCCAGCATGAGGTATCATACCTGACTGAAACATTATGCTGATAGGATGTCTGCCGCTCTCACAGGTGGCCAGCCTTGTAGGTGCAATGCATGAGTCCAAATGCTTGGTTTTACAAGTGAACTGTACCTGTTATGGGTCACATTAAAGGCTAGAATAGGTGTGGACTGTCATATTGTGGTCCTAATTAGTATGTAACAGGAACACCTTGAGGATGTGTGTACACAATTTACATCTACTGTGTACCAGTAATGTGTCATGCATGACCTTACCTTAGGCCATTTGTCCAGCACAATTTGCTGGCCTCTGTCCAGACGTCAAGGCACTGACAAGTTGTGAGGTATGCTACAGGAATGTTGAGTTCATGTCATTAGGACCCAGTGGTGACCACTGTGATGCAATATAATTAACCCAAGCACAAGTGAACATGCACAACAAAAAATATAGCTATTACATAAAGCAATATAACTATTACTGATGGTCGTGTGCATGGTAAATTGCATGTGCTTCACATGCCTGGGGTATTGCCAGGCAACAACAAAACAATGTCATACTCACCATCTTCAGGCTGCTGTCCCATATGCAGACCAGAGGGTCCTAGGTAGTTGTGAGAGGGAGTTATTGTCAGCAGATGCACATGTGGCCTTGGTACAGGATGGATGCAACATGTCTGCACATCTGCAGTACTAACCGCAATAATACACAATGTCTTGTCCTCATCATAGATGTGCACCTCTGTGCATTAGAAAACCCCATCCACAACTGCAATTGAACCTGACACATGCATTTAGATACAATACAGATACATGTATGTCTGATACATTAGTGTACTAATCCCCACTGGGCCCTTACCTGCACATTCCTCACCCAGTGTGTGTGTGCAGCCCGTCTCCACAATGCTTCCCTCAGTGTCATTACTTGTGAGTTCGGCGTGTGGCCCAAGTGTGGTGAAGAGCTCCTTGATGGGTGTCAGTGGGGGCTGGATGGCTGGGCCCTCACCTGTGGCTAGCTGGTCCCTTGCTACAGCAGTAGCCCATTGACGGACATGGCATTTGAGGTCGGTGGCCTGATGCTGCACATGCTCATATGCTCTGCTATGCAGGCTGGCATCATTTACCCTGAGGACCACACTGTTCCACAGAGTAGTCCTCACCCATACATCTTCTGCTCACTGTCCAAATGACAGGGCATAATGTCCAATCACATATTGGGTGATGATGTCTGTTTCCCCAACAGACAATCCTGGTAGGTGAGCACTCTGTATGTTACGTGGAATACATAAACAGGAAAAAGGTCACAGGATCTCATACAGTTGACAAAATGCACATCAACAGTGGATATTACTTGCAAGTAATCCACACTACACTGAAACCCTCCAAGCTATCAAGGCTGTAGCAGCTTGTATTACACACCTGTCCCTGAGCTATCTTCTTCCCCCCAATGTTGGACACTTGATTGCATAATCCTCTAACCTCCATTTATTTCTGTATAGAGGGCTGAAAGTGGGCATCTTCCATGTGGATGGCATGCTGATGGTGGCAAGTTTGTGTTTGACTGAGGTGGTGATGGAGCTCTGAGCACATGCCTGAGGTCATGTAGGAGGCAGACACTGATATTATTTCCCATGGAGATATGCTGTTGTTGCCATCAGTAGGCAATATGTACATACTCACCATTGCTGAGGGGAGGAGCGTGGTTGATGTGAATATCTCCCTGTATAACTGGGATGGACAGGGTGGAGATGTCCCCACCTAACCTGTGTGATGCAGGTTGCCTATATCCATGGCATGTGTGTATGAGGTGTTCTTTACCCCCAGTACAGGGTGAATTGTGTTGTTTCATCTGAGACTTATAACATATGTGGAGACTTGGTTGCAATTGTCCTTGGTGGTGTGGATATGTCTGATTCATAGTCATAGTCAGCCTTACAAGAAGTCACTGGTGAACTTACATGCTTGCTCAGATATAGGTGAACTTGCTTCAAAGTTGTTGTCTGCACCTATGTATCCATGTACAGCCAATGTAGCAACCTATTATGTGATTTGTGTATTGCTGATGTCCACCAAAGGGGATTACTCTACCTTGGTGAAGGCTGGATATACCGATCAGGTACTGTTGTGTCCATATAGCTACAGTGGATATGAAGGGTACACATCCCCGATACACTGCCTGGTATTTGTGCAATTGGAATATGACACCTCAATAACTCATTTCATAACAATTCCCACCTGTAGTGTGACCTATAGCCTGTACAATTCAATTGAAAACATAACAATCTGTCCTGTGAAAGCATATGGAAATAATAATCAGTACAATAAGCCAGTTGAATGAGTGTGCATACCCTTAAGCTGGTCTGTTATGTATGCACCTCTTGAGATGGTTACAGCATTCATTGGTCTTGGTCTGGACTCTAACATCATGGCACATCTTCACTTGGCAATAGTTGGTCACCTTCGTAGAAACACCTTTGATTGCATTTCAATGGCATTGTACAGGGTAGGTGTCACATAAAGGTGAAAAACATTATGAAATGATCTTCTGTGGTCTGATTGTCATACAGCACACATATCTGTCATTCTAACAGGGGTGTGTGCACTTGTGATATCTACTGTACATAGGTGTGGCTATAGCTGGTAGTGTTAGGCATGGACAGAGGGTCATAACACAGGTGGACACTTCATTGATTAATAGCTGAATATCATGCCTACTCTAGCACCCATATCAGTGGCAGGGCACTACAACAACCAGTAGCTGTACACATTTCTGTCTGTTGTATGCACTGACACTGATATTACACACATGTATGACATGCACAACTTATGTACCTGAATGCTTGAAACCCATGTGATTTAGTATTGTGCCTTCCAGCTGAACATAAGTATACATACATACATATGCTCAGGGGATACCTGGTATACATTTCTGTTGTATGTTAGTATGGCACACTGTAGTTACAGTCTTGCCACTCAATCATACATCTCAACCTGTTACCGCAGTGCATCTAGACAATGGCACACATAAATGGTGTCAAAAGGGACATCACTATTGATACTGTATTAATATAGCTGCACCATACATTAGTATGTTGGTTGCACATTAGGGTTTGACATCACTGTGATAACCTGGAAGATGTCCAACAGTGATAAGTAGGCTATTATGTTACAATGCCATTGCTCTCAGACCTGCCAATGGTTTGGCTGACATAACACAGGTATATGTGTATGTGACTACAGATAGTCACAAATGTGCTTATTGTCCAGCAGAACACTGTACAGTTGAATGTTATTAATTCAGAATATCACATGCAGTTCAACACACATGTCTGCAATAGTACTTTACTATGCACATGCCCTTTATAGGTCTCCTGGCTTTACAAGGCAAACATGTGTCATACTCATAATCACACGTAACATGAATATGGAAAACATCCCGTTAACTGGCCTAGCAGTGGCACAGTCACAGCTGTTTGACAGACACCCCTGAGGTTGTCATATATGAGATGTTCTTTCCCAGGGTGAGTTAGGCTCCTGAGTTGTGGTCCCACCTCACAACCTCTCAGAGCATCACATCTGGACAATGTCTAAAATGACAGGGGGAATAAATAGGGGCAGACTTGAAATATCCCTGTTACGAACATAGGATGTTCATAAAAATATACATTTAGCATTATGGTGAATATTCTTAAGGATGTGGAATCTTAAACTCAAGTGTCATTACCTGATGAATTCAATCCTCAGCTATTTGCCAGAAAAGTACAGATCTCAGCAGGAACAGACAAAAATACAAGATGGTAAAATGTGGACATTCTGTTAAGATCTGTACAGTTGACAGGTGTGTCTGTGATATCTCCCACTGCAGAGAGGGCCAAATGCTATGGCCACAGCAGCTGTTTAACAGGACATTACTACAGCATGTCTTGTTGGAACA